>NC_041385.1:169112633-169163246 GCF_002162155.2 Triticum dicoccoides
CACTGGGTGTAGCCCCCGAGGTTCGGGCCAACTATGTAGTAGTTGGGTCAAATTTTTAATAATGTCATCTTTGTGCTGATCGTTGCCGTTTACAGCAACTGGATTCCTACCGGGTTAGCGCCTTCAACCGCCTCCTGGGTAAGTATCGGGAGCTCAAGGGGCATCTTGCCGCCAAGGAGGAGGAGCTCCGCGTTGCCGCAGGTATTTTTGATCTCTTTTTTAGTGGGGGGCGCTAGCGCACCCACTAGGTGTAGCCCGCGAGATTCTGGCCAACTGCGTAGCAGTTGGGTCGAATCTTGAAACTTGTCCTTTGTTTCTGAATCTTCTTCTTGTAGCCGATGTGCTGTCTCGGAAGACCCGGCTGTTTTGGGCCGGCCTCTATTACAACCGGCTCGTTGCCGATGCCGGCCGGCTTGGAGCCAAGGTGGCGCAGGCGAAGGCGGAGGCGGCGGTGGCCCGGCGGTCGCTTGACGAAGCCAGCCGGCTGCAGGAGCAGTTGGCGGGCGACAAGAGCCGTCTTAAGGCCAAGGTGGAGTGCCTCAAGGCGGAGGCCGCCAAGGTGGTGGAGGCGCAGCGGGCCCTGGCCGAGGTAGACCAGCAACGCGGTAAGCTGGCCGACGACAAGGGCTAGCTCAAGGTCGAGGTGGAGCGCTTGAAAGTGCAGATGGCCGCGGCGTAGGAGGCCCGTCAGGAGGAGACCCGCTGCCGCGAAGCATCCGTGAAGGCGGCCGAGGACAAGGACGCCGAGCTAAAGGCGGCCCTTGCCAAGGTGGCCGACTTGGAGAAGACGCTCCAGGAGCATGAGCGCGCCATTGATCGGGAACGGCGCAGTACGTTGCTTGAAGCGCACCACCTGGAAGAGTCCTTCTCCAGTAAGTGCTTTTCTTGAGTTCTGCCGGGATGGGATCATGGCTTCTTGTCCTTGGTGCCTTTTTTCTGACTTGCTTTGCTTTCCGGAAGGGGCCTTCCCAGAGACGCACCAGCTGGCGGAAGAGGCAGTCCGCTTTCAGCGTGACCCACTGGGGGTCGTTGGCTCCAGGACCAACCCGCGGGTGGCTTGGACTTTCCCAGAGATCATGACCACCGCTGAGGCCCGTCTGTGGGTCTTGGGCGATCAAATGGGGCGGCTCTCCTAGGTCGGCATGGCGATGACGGCGGCCCTGTGGCCGGACTCCATTGCGCCGAGGAGCTTCACATGGCTGGCGCGCTGGTTGGAGATGGGGCTGGACCGGCTCCATGAGTGGCGCGTTTCTGCCGCCCATGCCAGCGCTGAGATGGCGCTCAGGTTTGCGGTGTCCTGGCACCTGGACCTGAATTTGGGCGCGTTGATGGGCCAGCGGGCCGGCGCGGAGGACCAGCTGCAGGCGCAGGTTGGGCGGATCGCTGCCCGGGCCAGCAACGTCGTCGGGTTCGCCTTCCATGACGAGTTCCACCCAGAGCGGACGGAAGATGGCGGAGTCGTGCCTGGCGACGACTACGGCCTGCTTCTGCACAACCCGGAGGGCAGCTCCGAGGAGACGGACGTCTACCGCGACGGGGGTACCAAGGAGGAAGACACCGGCACTTTGGCGGACCCGGAGACTGCCACAGGGGAGTCATCAGGTGCGCGACCTAGTGTTGGAAACGCCCGAGGCTGCCCTGTTATGTCTTAGTGAAAATTTTTGTTAGCTAGCAGGTCCACCCACCCACTGGGTTTTTTTGGGCGTACTAAACTCTAGCCATGGGCCCGTCCTTTAATATTTTGTGATGTGTGTATTTCGTGGGTGCATGTGCTTTTGCTTTTTGCTTTTTGAGCCGTTTTCTTGCGACTTTCCTCTCTCGAACCTCCTCCCCCCCCCATGAGTATGATGGCCGAGGCTCCGGTCTGTGACAAGGAGTTCGGTTCTTTGAGGGTAGCGCGCAGTACTTAGGCTTTCAAAATGTTGAGCGCGAGCGAAACACCCACTGGGCCGGCTGGCGCAATCTGGCAAAACTGGTTGCCGGGCAGCCGGTCGTGCAACCATTTAAAGTGACGGGCCGGGTTAGCCGACTCGGTGGCCTTTGACTTAGTGTTTGAGGCATGCTGGTGCTCTGGCCAGTTGTGCTTGCCAGCCGATAGCTGAAGCTAGTTCTGTGGCTTAGGGCAAAGTGGGGGCCGCGGTGTCCCTAACACGTCATAAATCACCAAGGAAGGCGGTGGGTGGCGACCAAGCTGGCCAGCCCCCGAGCCCCCGGGTCGAGCGAGTTGGACCGGTGGCCGGGTTTAAGAGCAAAGTGATGTGTAAATGTAGGAGACACAATAACTTGGTCGGAAAAGGGCAGCCCCCGAGCGTTGTTCGAGGACTCCATAGTTTCATGCGATTACAAAAGGCAGCAATACATACGTGCATACAGCTAACTGTAAAACAGGCGGAGGAGTTCCGCATTCCACGGCCGGGTTGTTTCTTCACCGGCGGTCTCTCTCTTGCGCTTGTTTGACTTGCGTGCGTCGATGAGGTAGTAGGCGTTGCGATTGCACAAGGCCCTACTCACGATGAACGGGCCATCCCATGGAGGGGACAGTATGTGCTGGCCGGCTTGCTCTTGGATGAGTCGGAGGACGAGGTCTCCCTCGCGGAATGCGAGGGGCTTGATCTTCTTGATGTGGTAGTGCCTCAGGCCTTGCTGGTAGATGGCCGAATGGCTGAGCGCCAGGAGGTGGGCTTCTTCGAGTAGGTCGACATCGTCTTCGCGGGCTTCCTTGGCTTCGGCTTTTGTGTACATCACGACACGCAGCAAGTCGAACCCGACTTCGGTCGGGATGACAGCTTTGGCTCCATGAACGAGGAAGAACAGGGTGAACCCGGTCGACCTGTTTGGCGTGGTTCGGAGACTCCAGAGGACGGCCGGCAACTCGTCGAGCCAACTGCCGGGTGAGCGGATGAGCGGCTCGACCAGCCGCGGCTTGATGCCGGATAGGATGAGGTTGTTGGCCCGCTCGACTTGTCCGTTGGACTGCGGGTGCGCAACAGAGGCCAGGTCGAGGCGGATCATGGATACAGAGCAGTATTGCGCGAGCACGCCCTTGGCGAAGTTGGTGTCGTTGTTCGTGATGATGCTGTTCGGCATGCCGTAGCATACTGCGATGTCTTTGATGAACCGGACGGCCGTCGGCCCGTCCAGCTTCTTGATTGGCCGTGCTTCGATCCACTTGGTGAACTTGTCCACCGCCACCAGCAAATGTGTCATGCCGCCTCGGGCGGTTTTGAAGGGCCCCACCATGTCAAGTCCCCATACCGCGAAGGGCCAGGTGATCGGGATGGTCCAGAGTGTTGACGCCGGCTGGTGGCTGCGCTTGCTGAAGCGCTGGCATCCCTCGCACTTGAGGACGAGTGATTCGGTGTCTTGGAGGGCCGTAGGCCAGTAGAAACCATGGCGGAAAGCCTTGGCCACCAGGGACCGCGAGGCGGCGTGGTGCCCGCACTCGCCCTGGTGTATGTCGAGGAGGATCTCAATGCCTTGGTCCTGCTTGACGCAGCGCTGGAACACGCCAGTGGAGCTAAGCTTCACGAGCTCGTTGTTGATGATGTTGTAGGCGGACGCCCGACGCTGCACCTGCCGGGCTTCGGTCTCGTCCATGGGGAGGAACCCATTCTCCAGGAACTCTGAGATGGGCAGGGCCCAAGATGGGGCCGTCACCACGGCGCCACCAGGGCGGGTTCCAGGTCGGTAGCCCCCGAGCCAGGCTGAGCAGCCCCCGAGTCGGGGATGGCAGCGACTAGGTTGAGGGTGATGGTGGCCAGGTTGGCGGCTTCCCCGGGCCAGGTTCGGCAGTCCCCGGGCCGGGTTCGGAAGTCCCCGGGCCGGGTTGAGGCGCGGTCGGTTCATCCGGGACATGGATGGACTCGGAGTCCGGTGACGGCTTGACGGACGGCTTGTGTAGGTGCTCGAGGGAGGCGACGGACGGGATGGACTGCCGGGACGAGGCGATTTTGGCGAGCGTGTTGGCCGCCTCATTTTCTGCGCGCGGGACATGGAGGAACTCGCAGCCTTCAAAGAATCCAGACAGCTTCTGGACGAGGAAACGGCAGCTCGCCATGTTGGGGTCGCGGGTGTCCCACTCGTCGTAGCACTGTTGCACCACCAAATCCGAGTCACCATAGCATAGGATGCGTCGGATGTCGAGTTCCTTGGCAAGCCGGAGGCCATGCACAAGGGCATCATACTTGGCAACGTTGTTGGAGGCGGCGAAGTGGATTGGAGCACGTAGTGGAGTCGGTCGCCCTTCGGGGAAGACAGCACAACGCCGGCCCCTAGGCAGAGACGCATCTTGGAGCCGTCAAAGTGCATGTGCCAGTGTGTTGAGTCCGGTGGCGGCGGCAGGTACTGGGTCTCGGTCCAGTCGACGAGGAAGTCGGCCAGGGCCTGGGACTTGATCGTGATGCGGGGCTCGTAGAAGATGGTGTGGCTGGCTAGCTCGAGCGCCCACTTGGAGACTCGGCCAGAGGTGTCCCGGCACCCGATGATCTCGCCGAGGGGGGCTGTGCTGACCATGGTGAGAACATGCTCTTGGAAGTACTGCTTCAATTTCTTGGTGGTGAAGTACACGACGTAACACATCTTCTGGTAGTGCGGGTAATTCTGCTTGGAGGCAGAGAGCACCTCGCTCAGGTAGTAGACCGAGCGCTGGATGGCTTGGACCTTGCCCTTCTCTGGTCATTCGACCACCAGCACCGTGCTGACCGACCGTGAGGTTGCAGCAATATAGAGCAACAGCGACTCCTTCTCAGCCGGCGCGGCCAGGACTGTTGCGGTGGAGAGGATGCGCTTGAGGTCCCGGAAGGCCTCGTCCGCCTGGTCGTTCCATTCAAACGGCGTCGTCTTCATCATTAGCTGGTACAGGGGCAAGGCCCTCTCTCCCAGCCGGCTGAGAAACTGGCTGATCGAGACCAAGCAACCGGTGAACTTTTGGACATCGCGCAGTCGAGCCGGCTTGCACATACGCCTTGATGGCCTTGATTTTCTTCGGGTTCGCCTCAATGCCGCTCTCCGAGATGAGGAAGCCAAGTAGCTTTCCGGCTGGGACGCCGAAAACGCATTTCTTCGGGTTGAGCTTGACTTTGTATTCGCGCAGGCTGGCGAATGTTTCCTTCAATTCATCGAGGAGCGTGAGGTGTTGCTTGGTCTTCACCATGATGTCGTCCACGTAAACGTGGATGTTGTGGCCGAGTTGCGGCAGCAAGCATTTCTCCATGCAGCGCTGAAAGGTGGCGCTGGCGTTCTTCAAGCCGAACGACATGGTGATGCAGCAATACGCCCCAAAGGGCGTGATGAAGGACGCCTTCAGGGCATCGGCCGGGTCCAACTTGATCTGGTGGTAGCCGGAGTAAGCATCCAGGAAGGACAGGAGCTCGCTCCTGGCGGTCGAGTCGATGACTTGGTCGATCCATGGGGGAGCAAACGGATCCTTGGGACATGCCTTGTTCAGGCTGGTGTAGTCGATACACATGTGCCAGGTGTTGTTCTTCTTCAGGACGAGGACTGGGTTGGCCAACCACTCGGGGTGGAACACTTCCATGATGAAGTCGGCCGCCAAAAGCTTGGCGACTTCTTCACCGATGGTTCTTCTCTTTTCTTCGGAGAAACATCGTAGGGGTTGGCGGACAGGCTTGGCGTCCTTGCGGACGTGGAGTTTGTGCTCGGCGTACTTCCTCGGGATACCCGACATGTCCTTTGGGGTCCATGCAAAAATATCCCGATTCTCACAGAGGAAGTCGACGAGTTCGTCTTCCTACTTGCTGTCGAGGCGGGTGACTACGACAACGTACTTGCTGTAGCTGGGGTCTTCCGGGTTCAGCTTCACTTTCTTGGTCTCCTTAGAGGGCTTGCAGGCGGCCTTGTCAGCCGGCTCCTCGGCCGGGATCGGCACGGCTGATGTCTCGCTAGCCAGGGCGACGATCTGGTCGAGCTGGCGCCGCTCCTCGGCTATGACCAGTCACTCGGCCAGCTTGGCGCCGTGTCGGGCACACTCCAGGGACTTGCGGTAGTCGCCGGTGATGGTGATGAGGCCCTTCGGACCCGACAGCTTCATCTTCAGGTACGCGTAGTGGGGGACCGACATGAACTTGGTGAGCGCGGGTCGGCCCAGTAGCGCATGGTACGCGTTGGACAGGTTCACCACCTCGAACCAGATCGGTTCGCGCCAGAAGTGATTGTTGTCGCCGAATAGGACATCGAGCCGGACCCGGCCAATGGGGAGCAGGAGAGACCGGGAACGATACCGTGAAAGATCGTCCAGGTCGGCTCCAGGTCCTTGGCCTCGAGGCCGAGCTTGGTCATGGTGTCGCGGTAGAGGATGTTGATGCTGCTGCAGCCATCGATGAGGACTCGGGAAAACTTGCACGTGCGCCAGGTGCGGTGATGGTGGGGTTGAGGATGAGGGCGTAGCCACCCGGATTCGGCATAACAGCCGGGTGGTCTTCTCGGGTCCATGTGACTGGGTGGTCCGACCAGTGCATGTACTCCGCCTTGGCCGGGATGACGGTGTTCACCTCCTGCCGAAGGAGACATTCACTGCGCTTGTCGTCACCGATGCTAGTGAAGACGATGTAGGCTATGTTCTGATCAGTGTAGACGTCGCCGCGCATCGCGCTGCCGGCTGGGGCGGTGGAGGAGGCGTAGGCAGCTGACCCGCGCCCGGAGCCAGAGCTGGAGGAGGCGGGACGTCACCCCTCATTATGCACTTGGTGATGCTGCACTGCCGAAGCATGTGCGTGGACGGCCTTGCACCGCTGTGGTGCTTGCAGGGGGCGTCGAGAATCTCTTCGAAGCTCATGGCGGGTTGCCACGCCATCTTGCCGGTCTTCTGATGCTTGGCTACCGGGTCGGCCGCGGGCTCGGTGGCCGCGACGAGTCGGTTGTCATAGCACTGAGCCGGCTAGTCGGCCTTGCGATTGTTGTTCTGCTGGTTGTGCTGCTGCCATCTGCCTTCGCCGGCCGACTTTGGAGGGGGAACCGGCTTCGCTTTGCTGGCTTCATCCAATGCCACCTGGATCTTCATGGCGAAGTCGGCGTTGGCGTACTTGTCCACCATCACCATGAGCGCGACCATGGTGGCCGGCTCAGAGCGTAAGAGCTTGTGCTTGAGGAGGGTGCCATCTCGGCACCCGTTGACGAAGTACTGGATCACTTGAACCTCGTGGACCCCTCACAGCTATTCCGGAGCTCGGTCCAGCGTGCGAGGTACTCGCGGCCGGTTTCTGTCGGCCCCTGCACGCACATGGCGAGCTGGCTGGGGTGGCCGGCTCGCCAGTAGGTCCATGTGAAGTTGCAGACGAAAGCCTGCTCGAAGTCAACCCACGTGTTGACGTTGCCCACCGGCAAACTGTTCAACCAGGTGCGGGCCAACCCTTGGAGCATGAGCGACGCGTAACACACGGCGAGTCGGTGGTTGCCGATGGCGGTGGTGTAGTCGGTGAGCCAGCCCTCTGGCTTCACGGTTTCGTTGTACTTGGGGGTGTCGCGGGGGAGCGTAAACCCTTTGGGAAAGGGCTCATCCCGGATGCGTGGGCCGAAACACGCCGGCCCGACGGCGCCGCTCTCTTCCACCTCCAGGGAGAAAGCGAGCCGGTAGAGGCAGTGGCGAGCATCGATGTCGTCAATGGCGCGTGCGCCAAGTCGGCTGGCGACTGGGCCACAGTCGGCCGGGTCGGTTGGAGCCGGATGCCGGCCGGGCTGGTCGGGTCCGCGTCGGTTTTCGGGGCCGGCTCATCGCCTAAGCCACCGGCGGCTGTCGGGGCCGGGTCGTGCAGGGTCCGGGTGCGGCCGGAGTGTGCCTCGCCGGGTGGTGAGGACGCCGTGTGCTGATGATCGTTGGGTTCGCCAGCGCGGGTGGAGCCGGATCCCGTCGGCTTGGTGATTTGATTGAGGCGGTCCTGCTGCGCGTTGGCAATGTCGAGGAGGTCGTTCATCCGCTTGATGCGCTCCCTCAGTTCCTCGCCCGTGAGTTGGTCCAGGCCGACCACGGCCGCCTGGGCAGCGCACATGTTCTTCACGGGAGTCTCGTAGACGGACAGGATGGCGCCAAAGGCACGGCCGATCGCGCCGCCCCGGGCTCGCACATTGGCAACCTGGCTTGGCTCGGCTGTGGCAGGCGTGAAGCCGTAGGCGGCGTTGCGCTCTAGCTAAGCGGAATCTAGGTGACGCTGCATGGAACCGAGCGTCTCGGTCAGGTCCAGCAGTTGCTGGCGGTTCTCCTTGAGCCGGGCCCGGGCCTCGGCGACGTTGGAGGCGTCGATGTCGATGCCGATGGGGATGCGAAGGCTCTGCATCCCGCTGTGGCCTTGGACTCGGCGTCCTTCCTCGCCGCGCTCGACGAGGAGGAGGCGTCAGTGCCGGTGACGAAGACCTCCACGTGGACGTCCATTGCCCTGGCGAGAGCGCTGCCGACGAGGGAGAGGGGGAGTCAGAAAATTCAAGTACCTAGCCGGGGTACTCATCGGCGGCAGGCGCATTGGAGATGCGCAGTGCGGCGAAGGAGGCGGCGAGCACATCGATGACGTCGTCCACCAGCATGACGGGCTCGTCGGAGTCGGAGAGGAGCCCCGTCTGAAGCATGCTCCTGTCTAGGACCACGAGCTGCCCCACGGTGGGCACCAACTATCGTGGTGGGCGCACGGCAGATGCCATGGGATGGCTAAAGAGAGGAGGAGGCTCGAGGGCACTGGTGGGCTCCAGAGGCAAGGTTGGCATGAGCGAGTGTGGAACGCAAGACATACCCAGGTTTGGGGCTCTCCGGAGAGATAATACCCCTAGTCCTACCGAGTGTGGTTTATATGTAACAGTACAGAGTTGCTCCTAGAGCTGTGTGGAGGAAAAAGGAAGGCTGGCCAGGGCTTAGGCTGCTCCTTCTCCTGTGTGTGTTTTACTGATCGGTTGGCTATTTTCCTGTGTGCTTGACCGTATGCATGAGGGATCCTGGGGGGTTTTATAGGCTAACCCCCCAGGGGTACAATGGTAATGTTACAAGGCCGTAGGGCCGAGTTGTCAGTGTCTAGGAACCCGGAGCTGGGCGGGTTCCTTAGGCGCGGGGCCCGCTTGCCTAGGGGCACTGTGCGCCGTCTTGTCGATCGTACGACATGGATGGGACGGTAGCTGACCCGTGGTTTTGTTGAGGAACAAGCCAAGGGTGGAGCTAGCTTGTTGGGGAAGTCTTGGTGTGTCGGGTTCGGCTGCCTTAAGCTGGTTGTTGGGGCCGAGTCGAGGAGCTTGGTCGGGTCGGAGAGTTCGGCCGGGTCTAGGGGCTTGACCGGGTTGAGTGACCCGGCTGAGCATGGGCCGGCTTGGGGGGCGATGCTGGACCCATTGTTTTTGAAAAGGATCCGTGTTCCGTTGCCTGCCTGGGGTTCATCCCCCCGACACCCTCTTACATGCCTACGTGTGGGCAAAATGGATAACTACCACAAGACCTCTCTCAGCCACCTACCTCACGGTCCCGCACACCCCGCGTGACAGTCAGCACGCTTCCCCACAGTTGCCATGGTACGGACCCTCTTCTATGTCCGTTTAACTGTAGTTGCCATGTTGCTGAACTACAGTTGCCATGTCGGACAACTACAGTTGCCATGGTTGCTCAACTGCAGTTGCCATATCAGGTCAAGTGCGAGATGCCATTTTGGACAACTGCGCCTGTTGCCATGTATGGTCTTGTTTACTATAGTGGCCATGATTTGAAAAGTTTAGAGGTTGCCACCTACTAACACTAAGCAGTTGCCATGTATGGTCTGGTTTACAACAGTTGCCATAATTTGTAAACCTTAGGAGTTGCCACCTACTAATGCTAGGCAGTTGCCGTGTAGGTTTACAAAAAGACATGACAAAACAACATGTTCGGGTAAAGAGAGAGTTGCCATCTGCTTACAAGCACACTAGGGCAGTTGTCGTGTACCCTGCAAAACACATGGCAACGGACATGTTCGGGTAAAAAAAAAGAGTTGACATCTGGTTACAAGCACACTAGGGCAGTTGTCATGTACACTGCAAAACACATGGCAACTGGCAGCTTGGGTGTGGGAGAGAAGACGGGCATGTGGGCGAGATGGCAAATGCCCACACACCAGCCCTTGTGCGTGAGTGAAAACTGACATGTGGGCGAACTGCTAAACGCCTACACACCAGCCCCTCCGTGTGGTGAAACAGACATGTGTGCGACTGAATGAATGCCCAGACACCAGCCTAATCCTACGTGGCACCACAAACATGCCAAGATTCATACACGGACGCGGATCCACGCGTGTGGGCGAGATGCAAACGCCCACACGTGTGGGCATTAGTGTTTCCGTATTTTTATTATCAGTTAATAAACCAACAAAAGCAGTTAGTTGATACAGAAAAAACAAAACAACAGTATAACTACAATATAGTACCATGGCATGGTCTGTACGAAAATCTCAAAATTAAGTTATGGTAGCTCATTATTTTTGAAACTATCATGGACTCACAGGTAACAGCGTGTTGCCCCGTGAAGGCAGCAACTTACTTCTTTTTCTTCATATTTTGGATCTTGCCATGCACATTCAATATTGTATTTTGATCCGGTGCCAAGAGGGATTGAGGACTCCTCTCAGGTTCCGTATGTGTAGTCTAGCTTTTTGGTATGCAAGGTTGCTCACAAGATGCATTTTCTGGATTACTAATCCGAGCAACAAAGGTGAAATGATACTCCCTCCACTGGTACATTTCACCATGCGTCTAGTGTAGCCTCAAACTAAGAGATAGTGCACTCTGAGCTCCATTAGAAATTTATGGCACATCGCTTTTCTGATTATCTGATATCATGTGGTACGCACATCAACAAATATATCTAGTCTCTCAATAATTCGGCCACCACTTGAGACTATATAACCAGCAAACCGGGCGGATGATGCTATCTACAAAAGCTTTCCTTCATCGATATTTTGATAACATCCACATCATCAAGAGGCCAATTTTTTGGCTATAACACTAATGGTTTCTTTAATGAAATTGGTGGAGTAATCCCTTTTGATCATTATCAAGAGAATAAGTGGCATACTGCTTGGTCAATCTAAAAACAAGTTCAGATGAGAAACGCACACATGGTATCACCTTTCAGATTGTCTACAAAAATCATGAAACGCGGTGGTATTGGTACATCTATTGTTCTGCACTACATGACCTTGGACGTCGAACAACACATGAGGAATGAAACTACCTGACAGGGGTGCGTCCTCCAACTCCAAGAAGTTCTGACAACGGCAAGCGAGCAACGATAGAGAGTGCAACCTCCACAATGTTCTGATATCGGTGAGCCGCCGCTGGCAGGAGTTGCTGCTGCCACCATGTGGTTCTGGCGACGACCGAGTGTGGTAGCGGAGACTAGATGTGACGGGAGGCGGAGAGAAAAAACTATGCAACAAGGAAATGGACGGGAGGACAAGACGAACGGTGCTGCGATAGCAAGATCATGTGCTTTTGATTTGAATTTGGAATCTAGAGGATGGATATCGGAGAAAGAAGGAGAGGGATTGGTGGTACGAGATGGCAAGAGTGTCACGCCCAATATGCGACCCTATCCAAAAGGAACTCGAAGGTCCCACCAAGGATAGACCCGCATATTGAAACGCTTTTGCAAGGTGGATATCATTACATCAACATTACATAATAGATGGGGATACAAACATAAGGCATACAATGCCACTCGAATACAACATCACAATACATAAGAGCATCATCCGACTACGGATGAAACACAAACAGAAACTCAAACGACATCCACCCTGCTAGCCCAGGCTGCCGACCTGGAACCTATCCCCTGATCGAAGAAGAAGCAGAAGAAGAACTCAACGCCAGCAAGCATCGCTCTCGCGTCATGAACATCACGAAACCTGTACCTGCAACTGGTGTGTTGTAGTAATCTGTGAGCCACGAGTACTCAGCAATCCCATTACCATGGGTATCAATGCTAGCAAAGCTTAAAGGGAAAGGAAGGAGTAAAGTGGTGAGGCTGCAGCGGCGACTAAGCATATGTGGTGGCTAACATACGCAAATAAGAGCGAGAAGAGAGCAAAAGGAACGGTCGTCAACTAGCAATGATCAAGAAGTGATCCTGAACTCCTACTTACCTCAAACATAACCCAGAAACCGTGTTCACTTCCCGGACTCCGCCGAAAAGAGACCATCACGGCTACACACGCGGTTGATGCGTTTTAATTCGGATCTGGTGTCAAGTTGTCTACAACCGGACATTAACAAATTCCCATCTGCCTATAACCGCAGGCATAGCTTTCGAAAGATTATACCCTGCAGGGGTGTCCCAACTTAGCCCATGACAAGCTCTCGCGATCAACGAAGGAATAGACCTTCTCCCAGGAAGACCCGATCAGACTCGAAATCCCGGTTTACAAGACATTTCGACAATGGTAAAACAAGACCAGCAAAGCCTCACGTTGTGCCGACAAATCCCGATAGGAGCTGCACATATCTCGTTCTCACGGCACACCGGATTGTCCAAACTTTTGGTAGGCCAGCCCAGAGTTGCCCCTGGTGGCCACCGACGGTTGACAGGTTGGACCAACACTCACAACGAGCACTGGCCCGGGGGGATAAAATAAAGATGACCCTCGAGAGCGCGACTCTCAAGGGAAAAAGGGCTAGGTGAGGCAAATGTAAAACCAAGGTTGGGCCTTGCTGGAGGAGTTTTATTCAAAGCGAACTGTCAAGGGGGTCCCATAAATCAACCGACCGCGTAAGGAACGCAAAATCCGGGAACATAACACCGGTATGACGGAAACTAGGGCGGCAAGAGTGGAACAAAACACCAGGCAAAAGGCCGAGTCTTCCACCCTTTACCAAATATATAGATGCATTAATAATATAAGAGATATTGTGATATCCCAACCAAAATCCTGTCCACCATGGAGAAATCTTCAACTTCACCTGCAACTAGCAACGCTATAAGAGGGCTGAGCAAAGCGGTAACATAGCCAAACAATGGTTTGCATAGGAAAAGTGTTAAAGGTTAGAGGTTCATGGCAATTTGGGATGGCTTCATAAACAGGTAATAGGTAACGCAGCATAGCGATAGAACAAAGCAACTAGCATAGCAATGATAGTAGTGAGATCCAGGGTAGCAGTCATCTTTCCTGAAATCCCGCAAGGAAGAAGAACGAGTCCATGAAGGAGACGAACGGATGAAGCCGAACCAAGCGTAGACGAACGAATCCTCACGATCGCAACGAAAGGAACTATCGAAAAGAAGCACACAACATAGTGAACAAACCACACATGAACAAGACATGATGCACAACAAGCATGATGCATGACAAGGCTACATGAAGCTACTCATGGCAAGAGATGATGCAAACAAGAGCAACACATCAAAGCAAGTTTAAATGAGGTCGGGAACAACATATAACAATTCCGGTAAGTCCTCATATGCATATTTCGAAATTGGTCCAGATCTGAATAAACCTTATGTTCAAGTAGTTAAACATCAAGTTAAGATGCACCAAGATGATCTACACGAGATTCTAGTCAAGTTACATATAAAGTTCATTTAGTTCGGAGCTACGGCCTAGAAGATATGAGCAAAACAAGATCAACATGGCATTGATGCAAAATGCACTCAAATATCAATCAAACACCTCAAAACAAGGATGCAACATGACAATATGAAACTACATGCAATTCTAAGCAAGTTTCATATAGAGCACACTCAAAACGGAGCAATGGTTCAACACACACACACTCTCAACAAGTCTAAAGGACAAGCTATCCAAAACAGCAACTAGGCATATTGCAAGCATCAAAACAACATGCTACAGCACCCCAACATAATAACAAAAGGCATGGACATGATGTACAGGTAAAGCACAACAAAACATGAACACTGAGCTATCTCCAGAAATCACTAGAACATGCTCAAACACACATGGTAAGATTGCAAGTAACAACAATTTCAGACTTTGCAGAAAATAACATCACGATGCATGTTTAGAGCTATCAAACAACATGTTACAGGAACTTATCATGGAAAACAAAGGCATGCCATGAATCTACTCAAAGCATAGATCAAAAGTCCCTTACTGACCATAAGCCAAAAAGGATCAGAAAATATGATGGCACCCACGTAAACATAGCAAGTTATATTACAGATTCAAACATGGCAGAAACAGAATTATGAAGGCATGTTTATGAGCTTGTGCAACTCACTACAGAGCAATATATGGCATGGCAAGGCACCCAACAGTAAGAAGACATATTTGTGAAGCTAAGCATGGCAATATCAAGTTTATAGGGTGCATGGAACACTAGGAAAACACATGGTAACAACTGAACTTAATGTTAACAGGTTGACAACAACATTATCAAGCAACTTTGGAGCAAGATATGAACAAGCTACAGGAAGCTATAAATGCAACCAGGGGCATGGATGGATAGAGGATGACATGTAGATCAAAACATGTTTATAGAACATCTCCAGATTATGTATAGAGTGATTAGTAGCAACATGTTTATATAGCATCACGAAATAACAGATTCAGCCTAGCAAAACAACAACATCATGTACACTACTTAACAAGCTCGATTCACTCACCACAAGTCATTGCATGACAAGATAAGCATAGAATCATCAAGAAGACATGTTTGTGTAACAATCCAAGACAAGAACAAGTCTATAGCATGCAAGGATCAACTATAACAACCTTGGCCAAATTGAATAACATGTAAACAATCTGCCAGAAAACATTTTGAAGCAAAAGTAAAGCACGAAAATGACATGCTAGACTACTCAATAATTGCAACCAAGGGAATGAATGGATAGAAAAAAACCTATTGTTCAAAACACCCTTACTGAAGTATCTCAAAATATGCATGGATCTCTCTGTAGCATCAAGTTTACATGGCATCAAAATAACAGCAGAACAGGGACTAAAATCAGTAACATCACGATGCCGAGTTTGCATGCTTGTGCTAGTCACCACATTGATCACAAAAATACATGGCATACACCTATGTAAAGAAGACATGACATAGTTCAAAACACATGTAAACATCAACCTCATAGGATGCACACATCAATCATGGCAAAAATGACAAAAGAGCTCGTTCTGTTAACAGACAGCAGAAAACATCATGAAGCACTCTTACAACGATGATTCAGGCATCAATATGATCTCAAATGAACATGATGCAATGGAACGAAATGATGTACTCGTTGCGGCGAACAATTTGACATATTATACGTGCAAAACGGAGCTACGGATGCAGATATTATGATACGATGAACATGGCATGAGAATTACACAGATCTGGGACTTCGTAAAAATATACCCTCTGAAAGTCAACTCGGGACGGAGATATCCGGGACGCGGGGATCCCGTTTGGATCAACTCATGGTGGATTTGATCCACTTTTCCAGATCCGCCGATGGAGGAGCTCCGGCGAGCTACTCCGGCGAGGCGGCGAGCCGGGGGCGAGGGAGAGGCCGGGGAGGCACGGGAGACATGCGGGGCGGCGCCAGCCACGGAGGACGGCGGCGGGGAGGCTAGCCGGAGCGCGGGGCTCCGGGCGACGCGGGAGGCCGGCGGCGGAAGCCGGGAGGCGGCGGCGAGGCGCGGGCGCCGGTGGAGAGGCGCGGCCACCGGCGGGATCGGGCGCTCGGGCGCGCGCGCGGGCGGACGGACCGGGCCGGCTCGGGCACAGGGGAGCAGCGCGGGTCGCCGGGGCTGCTCGCTGGCGGCGGCCGGAGACGGAGGCGGCCGGAGACGGAGGCGGCATGGCAGACGGCGGCGGAGCACGCGGGCGGCGGAGGGAGCTCCGGCGAGAGCTCTCGGCGAGCGGCAGCGCGAGCAGGCGGGCGAGGCGCGGCCCAGATGCGGCCCGGGGCGGGCCGGCCTCGGGCTCGCGGGCCGCGGCGGCGGGACGGCGGTGCAGGGACAGGTGGCGGACGCCGGTTGGCTGGGCGGCTGAGTGGACGCGTCCGGCGGGGGACGGACATGTCCGGCGCGGCACGGAGGGAAAAATCTAGGGTTAGGGGGGATTCATCCGTGAAAAATGGAGGGGAGGACCTATTTGTAGGTAGAGGGAGCTAGGAGAGTCCAAATGAGGAGCGGTTTTCGCCCACACGATCGTGATCGAACGACCGAGAGCATGGAGGGGAGTTAGATGGGTTTTTGGGCCAGTTTGGAAGGGGTGTTGGGCTGCAAAGAGAGAGGCTTTCGGGCTACGCGGTTAACCGTTGGAGTATCAAACGACCTCCAAATGGCACGAAACTTGACAGGCGGTCTACCGGTGCTATACCAAGGCCACTTGGCAAGCCTCGGTCCATTTCGAAAACGTTTAACACCCGCTCACAACGAGAGACAAAAGGGGAACGCCGGAGGACATAGGAGTGCCGGATCGCGAAACGGACAACGGGGAAAATGCTCGGATGCATGAGACAAACACGTATGCAAAATGAAATGCACATGATGACATGATAAAATGCAACACGCAAGCGAATGACATGGCAATGACAGTAAATAACCGGCAGACACCTGGCGCATCGGATCCGGGGCGTTACAACACTCCTCCACTAACAAGAGATCTCGTCCCGAGATCTTAGGACCGAGACAGAAGGGAAAAGGGATGAGGTGAAACAAGAACTCAAGAGAAGAAGCAAAGAATCGAGAGCACTCGAGAAAAAGAGGGGAATGACGAGAATGACAAGGATCAAATGCTCACGGAAACACGATAGACTCTGAAAGCACTCCGGTTAGAACGAGATGAGAAACGAATAAGACTGAAAGAATTTAGGCAGCACTCCGGTTGAAACATGGAGGAATAGAACAAGAACTTCACAAGATAGAATGACACTTGATGAAGACATGACACAAAACCTCCGGAAAGAATTGAAAGAGTTGACTGAAAAGAACTTAGAAGGAAGGATTGACTGGAGTTGTTGAGAAAATCAACAACGAAAGAATAAGCTTGTTGTGGACTTATGGATAACATCTCAAAATTATGAGGTGATAACCAGCCGCAAACGGAAATGATTGGATAACTGAGAAGAACGAAGAAATGCAAAACTCCACTTCAAAAGAATACGGAGAATTAATTACACTTCGAGACGCGAGAAGAAAAGATAATTGAACTCCACCAACAAAATCTTGATGAACACTTGAAGAATGAATTAAATCATGAAGAACCACCATGAAGAACTCCGGTAACAAAAGGATGATGAAATAAAATGAAAGATGAAAAGAATAAGATTGAAGCCTTGCGGTGATTTAGATGGAGGTTCCGTCGAAATGGCTGAGGAAATTTGAACTCCGGAAAAGAAAAGATGAAAACACTTGGAACTAGAATTTATTCACCAAGAACAAACTCCGAAGGAAGGGATTAATTACTTGGATGGAATAAGAATAAGATTTATGTTATGCTTATCCTCATCAAATTAAATTGATGACCAACAATGGATTTTGCATACTACTTATTATTCTTGAAAAAGGATTGAGAAGGGATGGCACAAAACTTGAGAAGGTCTTCATGAACCACCAGTAGGATTGGAAAGAATGAATGGATTAATATGGTAATCAAAGAAAAGAATCTTGAACGGACCACCGTAAGAATTCGAAAATGAATGATGAAAGAGAAAGAATCACCGGGAAGAATTAGAAGAACAAATAAGCTCGAGGGGATTTAGATGGAAAAGAACAAAGAGACAATGAGCTGATTAACGAACACTTGAACGAAGCACCGGGATAATTGGATAGCGATAACTGGAATGATGGCCTCCGATGAAAAGAAATGGAAAAACAACTCCTAAAATACTCTGGATGGATGAAAAGAATTATCTGACAAATGGAATAAATCGAGAGGATAACATGAAGCTAGAACCACGAATCTCCGAGAGAACAGACAAAATTGAGAGGAAAAACTCTTCTTCAATCTTCAAATGACGACGAGAAACACCACCAAAATTGCTGAGAACTCCGGAATAATGAAAAGCAGAGAGGTTGAGCCAACAATGAAATGATTTGGATTGATCTTGGAAAAGGCATGTGACTGATGAAATTCATTCTTACGTCACACTTGAAAAGAATTTAGAATACTCCGGGGAAATTAGAAGAGTCAGGTAAGATCCTGGGAAAAGACCTGTGGGTTAGGGCCCACTAAAGAGATAACACCGTTGGAAAGGTTTGTTGAACAGATAAATGATACACCGGAACAATTGAAATATTTGAATGAGGTGACAACCTCAAATTAAATGGAACACAGACGAATCTCCTGAGATGTCTTGAGCACTCCGGAAGGATGAACTGGCGAGAGGCGAACGAGCAGGGAAAACACTTGAGCCGAGGAAAAGAATATAATCACTACCAAAAATTAGAATTGAATCCACCGGAAAGGAAAAGAGATGAAGAATGACGAACGAGACGAGAATTCACCGGTTGAAATGATTTACGAAAGACTGAAGAGGTTCCGCACGAATGAGATAGATGGTCGAGAGAGAGTCAGACTCCGGGAAGAAGAGGGTGGGAGGGCGGGAAAACAAAGGCAACTTGGAAGGGGAAACCGACGAATAACTTGAAGAGAAAAACACCGGTTGAAATCATTGAGGAAAAAGGCTGAAAGTGCGTTATGTCGACTAGAGGGGGGTGAATAGGCGATTTTTATGAATTCTTCACTGAGGAATTTGCCGGTGAGGAAATTCCTTAGCGAAGAACTATTAGCAGCGGAATAAGTACTCAGAAGTAAGCATAACAGAATACAAGCATGGTCATCATGATGAAATGAAGACTAGCACAGAGTACAGAAAGCGTAATCACAGGATAACACAATATGAAGACAAATAGACTGAAGAAATTGAACTGATGAAATTGAGAAAGTCTTCAGTCAAAGTCTTCAAACACAGATATGAACAAACACTCAACACAGTAATGAGGAAATGAAAGGGTTGAGGAAATAGAACCAGTAGGTTGGTGAAGACAATGATTTGGTAGACCAGTTCCAACTGCTGTCTCAGTTGTACGTCTGGTTGGAGCGGCTGAGTATTTAAACTCGAGGACACACAGTCCCGGACACCCAGTCACTGAGCACGCAGCTCAGGACACCCAGTCCTCACCATATTCTCCTTGAACTAAGGTCACGCAAACCTCGTCCAATCACTCATGGTAAGTCTTCAGGCGACTTCCAAACCTTCACAGACTTGGTCACTCGGCGATCCACAATTCCTCTTGGATGCTCTAGACCTTGACGCCTAACCGTATGGAAGAAGCACAGTCTTCAAAGGTAACAAGCATCGGATCCACACAGGATCAATCTCTTTAGTGATGCTCAATCACTTTGGGTTTCTAGGTGTTTGGGTTTGGGGTTTTTCCTCACTTGATGATTTTCGCTCAAAGTCCTCGGAGGATGGGTTGCTCTCAAATGACAAGTGTCAAGTTCTCTCGGAGCAGCCAACCAGCTAGTGGTTGTAGGGGGCGGCTATTTAGAGCCTAGGGAGCAGCCCGACATGATAAAACATAAATGCCCTTCAATGATATGACCGTTAGGTGGATAAGACATTTTGGGACAGCTGACGCGCAGCACAGCAACGGTCGGAAATTTGACTCTCAAATTCCTCAGGGCTATCATGTTCCTCACAGTGTAGGTAATTCGCACTGGCGAATTCCTAACTCCTCAGTCAGAACAAATTCATCAGCGACCAGAAGAACTTCGTCTCTATCACTGAAGAAAGTGACTGAACTGTATGAGATTTCCAAAGGCTTCACTCGAAGGGATTGGTAGGTGTAGGATTTTGAGTTGAGCATCACATGGAAATTTTTCCTTAGTATTTCCTCGACCCCCTTTAACAGTACGGTGTTTCCTATGACTCAAGAAAGAGAAAATGAAACTACGAAAATAAAAGTCTTCACGCTTCATGTTCCACAAATGAATACCAAGTCTTCAAGGTCACACCAATTTCTTCACTTTCAAAGTCTTCAGAAAGTCTTCAGGATATCGAAGTCTTCAATTGAAGAACTTCATTTTTAGGGGTCGACTTTCTCTGTAAATATCAAAGTCCTCATAGACTTATAGACCTGTGTACACTCACAAACGCATTAATCCCTTAACCTATAAGTCTTCAATACACCAAAATCACTAAGGGGCACTAGATGCACTTACAATCTCCCCCTTTTTGGTGATTGATGACAACATAGGTTAAGTTTTCAACGGGGATAAACATATGAAGTGTATACACTTATATTGAGGAATTTGATTACAAGATATAGAAGAACTCCCCCTGAAGATGTGCATAGTGAGGAATTTGCTTTTGAGGCAATGCACATTTGAAGAGTTGAATCATGGAGATCTCCCCCTATATCTTGTAATTCATACACGCATTTGATATATAATATGAAGAATTTGAAATGCATGATGAAATATGGTGCCTGATGAGATTCAGCTTGCGTGCAATGTCATTAATGAGGAATAAGCATGCAAAGCATAATGCAACAAAAGTATCAGCGCACCATCGGGTTTAATATTACAACTCGATCCAAACAAAAGTTTTAGAAGAACGAGAGTTGTAACTTAAAAAATGCCCTTAATATAGACCCGCTTGAAGACTAACTCAGATTTCTCCCCCTTTGTCATCAAATGACCAAAAGGATTGAAACTGAGGACTAACGCCCCTGAAGAATTTCAAGTCGATGGAGGAGCGCTAGCGTTGTCGGGGTTGTTTGTTGAAGCAGGGCCTGCCGCAGTGTCGTCCAAATCTTCATACTCATCAGTGTCACGCGATGAAGAATAAGAGCTGGCCACCAAGGAAGGAACTTTGACCTTCTTGAATTTCTTCGGTGGAGGTGCAGACCAGTCAAATTCTTCCTTGAGACCCATATTCTTCAGATCTGCAGTGCTGTAGACATGAGAGAGAATAGCCCAGGTACGGTTGAAGGTTTCATGGAGGTAGTATTGGTTTTTCTTCACTGCATTGTGTGTTGAGGTCATGTTGTGAAGAATTGAACCAAACTGACGCTTGACCCATTTATGATTGCGATCAACCTTCTGATGAAGACTGAGGAGTAACTCACGGTCAGTCATCACCCTGGGTGCTGTGGCTTGAGGATTTTGCTTGGCTGAGGTATTTGCGGCAGAGTCATGTGTGGCAGAATCGTCATTGGTAGAGTAAGATGCAGCCTTGCGAAATTGACCATCCAATGGATGAATGCCTTCATCGATCACAGCAGCGGCCTTGCCATTATCATCAGCTGATGAAACTGTCCGTTTGAGGACTTCAATGGGAGGAAAGTAGCTACCGTGGTTCAGAGTGTCAGCTTTGTAATTCAGTGAAGATCTTGCCCTGATGAATCTCATAATCCAAGGAGCATAGGGCTTCAGCTCGAATGGTGACATAGCAATATTGGCCAGAGTCCTCATAAAGAAATCATGGAAGTTGACGGGAACGCCATGAATGATGTTGAAAAGCATATTCTTCATGATGCCAACGACTTCTTCATCATTTGAGTCATGGCCTTTGATGGGACTCATTGTCTTCGTCAGAATTCGATAGACAGTCCGAGGCACATAGAGTAATTCCTTGACGAGGAATTTGGTTTGTGGGGCCTGCCTTGGCTTCAAAGGCTTCATCAGCACTTGCATATAGTGATTTGAAAGTTCTGGTTCGTTGTAGATACAACGAGCATCATCAAATGGAGGACTGAGTGGTAGAGCACGAAGCAATTCAGTTGCTGGTGCCTTGTAGTGAGTATTTTCAGACATCCAGTCTAATACCCATGTGTTCACGTCTTCAGCGTTTCTGGTGATGTGCAGGGTTGCATAGAATTGAAGAATGAGTTCTTCATTCCAGTCACAGATATCAATGCAGAAATTCAGAAGTCCTGCGTCGTGAAGAACATTGAGGACTGGCTCAAAGCCGGGCAGAGACTCCATGTCCACATGAGGAATATGTGCATGATCGAAGACTTTGTCTTTGTTGAAGAGCACTGAGGAATAGAAGTTGGCTTGGCTGGCAGTCCAGAAATGCCTCTTCCTTATGCGAGCAGAAATCTTCAGCCTTGAACTTCTGTTTGCTTGAGAACGGATTCTTTTGCTTTGGCAGAGGGGTGTTTGTGAGTTGCATCACCACCTCAGGAATCGCGAGCTCAGGTTCTTCAGGCTGAGGAATTTCTTGTTCCTCAACAGGTGCAGTCTGAGGATCAGCAGCAGCAGGTTCATCAGCACTAGTGGCTGGAATTTCTTCATGCACAGAGAGAGTGGGTTGAGTTTCTTCAGAGCCCATTTGAACTGTTGGTGCAGCGGACTGAGGAATCTGTTGGATCAGGGTGAAGAGAGGAGTATTGGGATGCTGACTTTCCCAAAAGTCATCATTCATCACAGGTGTGGTGCACCCTATATCCACATCTTCATCTTCAATTTCCCCAACACCAGCCTCTTCAGCTGTGAACTGAGGCATAGGTGAGAAAATGATTGGCGTTGAAGGGATTGCGTCCACTTCAATTTCTTCATCAATCTGCTCTGACGAAGCAGCAGAATGATGTTCTTCATCAGATCCGATTGGGATCTCATAGTCTTCTCCAAAAGGAACAAGGTCCTTTGATGGCATGGAGGAAATCGGAACAACATCAATTGGATTTTCAAGTGAGCTGGTCATTGGCTTCATTTTCTTCGCAGCCGAAGAATTTGACACAGCTGATGCCTTCCTTTTCTTCACTCCAGCTTGCTCTGCAGCCTTGGTCTTCTTCACATCAAAGGCAGATGGAAGAATTGGAGTTGGTGTTGGCGCAGGAGGAGCTGAGGAATCTGGTTGAATTTCTTCAAGCGCAACTGATGCAGTTGCCCTGACTTGTTCAGTTTCTTCAGGCGCACCACTAGTGGATGCCCTGGCAATTTCTTCAGCGGCTGGAATGAGATCATCAGCCCTGGAACTGGTATTTTCATCAGCAGCCGGAACTTCATCAGCGGTGCTGACATGTTCTTCAGTCGGCTGAGCAGAGGCTTCAGCCTAAGGAATTTCATGTTGCGTTGGAGCAGCAACATTGGTGAATTTCTTCGTCGGGTTGACGAATCTGACTTTGGCTCCTTGCCAATCAGCATAATACGCATCGAAGTTTTTGTTGAGGTCTTGAATTTCAGTCTGGACCTTGAGAAGTTCCTCAGGTGTCATTCTGACAACGTTCTTCTTCAGGAACTTCTCTTTTCTGTATTGAGCTTTCTTGATCTCTCTTGCCTTTTCAAACTTCCATTTCTCTTCAGTGATGAAATGGGTCAACATATGACTCTGTCCAGGGGTCAGATGAAAATCAGGCATAGGAGTGTTTGGATCCTTGTGCCAGAGATCAAAATAATTGAGGATTTTCCTCGGATCCAACAGTAGTGGCACAGATGTGCTTTTGGCTCTAGCGGCCCTTTCTTGGCGATCTCTGATGATTTCCGGAAGTTCATCATCAGAAGCTTCATCATCAGAGGGCACATGGAATGCGACCTGTTTCTTCTTTGGACTTGGCCGAGGACCTCGTCCAGCTGTTGCTTTGGTCTTCAGCAGAGTCGGGCCAGATGATGAAATTGGTGCAGCTGAGGAACTTGCTGAAACACCGAAGGCAATCGAGAAACAAGCAGTCCTTTGACATGTAGCCAGATGCACAGGAGCTGAGGACTTTGAAGGACCTGTTGAGGACTTTGGTGGAGCTGTAGCAGTGTGAGGAATTTGCCTTGAGGGCGCTGCTGAGGAACTTGGCCGTGAGGGCGCTGATGGTGAAGCACTTGGCTTACGAGCAGGCTTCTTTGGCATGGATTTCCTCGGTTTGACCAAGGCCTCAGTAGCAGTAGCAGTGGCAGAATCCTCATTGAATTTCTTCACTGCCTCCTTGGCTTGTCTTGCCAATTTAGCTTGGCGCTTAGCCCATTCTTCAGGAAAGTCCTCACCACGTTTGATGCTTGTGGGGTCAGCTACTTGGCCAGGTGCCAATGGAGCTCTTGGGCACGGAGGATTGAGAGCGAATTTCTTCATGTACTTTGGAGTCACATATCTGTATTCCCTCCATTTCCTTGCCCATCTCCGTTCAATCTTCTGAATGCGCACCTTGCGCTAATTTTTGTTTTCTTTGCCAAATTTTGCTTCATCAAGTGTGCAATAGTCAGCATATATTTCCTCAGGGATTTCAAACGCAGTCATAACCTCAGGTTTCTTTCCTCCTTTCTGTGGCTTCTTACCGTCTGCCATATTCTTCAGTTGAGGAATCTGAACAATTGAGGTCTCTGAAGAAGTATGCAGTTTTTATTCAAGGAACGCTGCAAATGAGTTAAGTTGATGAGAACCTAGTGATTCAGCAGCAGACATGAGTACCTGTGAACAGAGTACAGATGCGAGGAATTTGGAGAGGTCATATGCGTTCTGAGAAGGTTTTTCGAAAAGAACAAGTTTTGAGGAATTTGACCAGATGAACCTTGAGGAATTTCACTAAGTGTTCTTGTCTTAGGTTCCAGAGTTGTACAGATCGAAGATCCACACAATTAGGGAATCTTGAAGAAAATGATTGCTTAGAGAAACAGTTCAAGATCATATGATGTGTGTGGTGTTCATATGTGTGAAGATTTGAAGAATAAACACCTTTGAAGATTTTCAGGAAAGCTTGAGAATCAAGGCGAGTAATAAAAGTAACTTTTAATTACCCAAAGTGAAGAACACGACGAACTGAGAAGAACAGATGGGAAGTTCGTCAGGTTAGATCTTCCTTGCCCTAACTCGGCGGAGGAAGACAGCTACGGCGGCGGTGGAGTGAAGATTTCCGCGGTCGGCATGAGTACGACGACGACGAGGTCGAGGCAGCGAAGCTCTTCCTCATCGGCGACGATGGAGTAGCGGCGATGCTAGGGTTTGAGGAGCTCGAGCGGGAGAGAGAGGTCGAGCGGAGTAAATGAAGTGAGGAAGGGGAGAGGGGTATTTATAGACACGGTGAAAAACTGTTTGCCCGAAGATTTGGGACGAACGTGCCCCTGCCCTTTCTCCTTCACGCGACATGTGTCACCCACGTACTGTGTAGTGGAGATCGTGTACGATCGTGGGTGAATAGAATAATGCATCGTGGGATGCGGAACAGTTTGAGCGGCAAAACCGAAAATTTGGATAAGATTTGTTTTAAAGTTTCGTTCGCAATTTCTTCAGCTGACCAGGACACAGTGAAGATTTTGAACGAGTTTCAAATAGAACGCACATGAAGAATTTGTGAATAGATTGGGTTGAGTATAGCATAGAGGGAGAAGGGTCCGATCACATTCACTTAGCAGAAAAAGCAACTTGAAGAAATAGCTATAAGTGAATGTTGTAGAGGACATAAACTCATATATATATAGCCAATGAAGAAAAACGAAGGAAACGGTGAAGATTTTGCAAAGTTGAAGAATTTGAGAAACTGAAGAATTTCAAAATTGACGAAAAACTCAAATTGAAGATTTTCAACTTTTTGTGGTGGCGTGACCCACCGTATAAGAATGATGATTTCAGACACCGCGTACAATTGTCGTACGGCTCTGAGAATCAAATTCTTCATTAATTTCTTCACACTTAGAGTGTTATTCTTCATTGATTGAAGAAAAACGTTTCTTCATGTGTTGCACATCTAAGTCATCAATTTTGCATAAGTGTTAGGATGTGGGTCCTTTTCAAAGAACATTCGAAGATTCTAAGATATTTAGCTCACACCGCAACTTGCTAAATCTCTTCTCATCCAAGGGCTTAGTGAAGATATCAGCTAGTTGTTCTTTAGTCTTCACGTGCTCGATGGAGATGTCGCCCTTCAACACATGATCACGAAGAAAATGATGACGAATCTGAATGTGCTTTGTCTTCGAGTGCTGAACTGGGTTGTGAGCAATCTTGATGGCACTCTCAATGTCACACAGGAGAGGCACATTCTTCACGTTGACGCCATAGTCCTTGAGTGTTTGCTTCATCCAAAGCAGTTGAGCACAGCAAGAGCAAGCAGCAATGTATTCAGCTTCCACAGTGGACAGTGATACGCAGTTCTGTTTCTTCAAGGACCAACAGACCAAAGATCGTCCGAGGAAATGACAAGTGCCAGAAGTTGACTTGCGGTCCACATGATCACCAGCATAGTCAGAGTCAGAATATCCAATAAGATCAAAAACAATGCCCTTGGGGTACCATAATCCTAGTGTTGATGTGTGAGCTAGATATCGAAGAATATGCTTCACAGCCTTATGGTGTGATTCCTTCGGTGCAGCTTGAAATCGGGCACACATGCAAACACTAAGCATTATATCTGGCCTAGATGCACATAAGTACAATAAAGAACCAATCATGGAGCGGTATACCTTGTGATCGAAGTCAATACCATTTTCATCAGTGCATAGATGGCCTTTTGTGGGCATAGGAATTTTGACGCCTTTGCAATCTTGCATGCTGAATTTCCTCAGTACATCTTTGAGGTATTTCTCCTGAGATATGAATATGCCATTGCGCTGTTGACGAATTTGAAGACCTAAGAAGAATTTCAACTCTCCCATCATAGACATTTGATATTCTTCACTCATCATATAGGCAAATTCATCACTATAATGTTGGTCAGTACAGCCAAAGATAATATCATCAACATATATTTGGCACACAAACAGTTCACCATCATAAGATTTAGTAAAGAGAGTAGGGTCGAGTGAACCGGTTGTGAAGCCATTCTTCACGAAGAATTCCTTCAATGTATCATACCACGCCCGAGGGGCTTGCTTGAGGCCATAGAGGGCCTTATTAAGTCTGAAAACTTTGTCAGGATTCTTTGGATCTTCAAAACCTGGGGGTTGAGCAACATATACTTCTTCCTCAAGCTTACCATTGAGGAATGCACTTTTCACATCCATTTGATATAAGATGATATCATGATGATTAGCATAAGCAAGTAATATGCGAATAGCCTCAAGTCTAGCAACAGGTGCAAAAGTTTCATCGAAATCAATTCCTTCAACCTGTGTGTAGCCTTGAGCTACCAATCGTGCCTTATTCCTTACCACAAGGCCATTTTCATCTTGCTTGTTGCGGTAGATCCACTTTGTGCCAATGATATTATGCTTGCGAGGATCTGGACGTTTGACCAGTTCCCAGACATTGTTGAGCTCGAACTGATGTAATTCTTCTTGCATAGCCTCAATCCACTCCGGCTCCAAAAATGCTTCATCTACCTTAGTGGGCTCTGTGATAGAGACAAAAGCATAGTGCCCACAAAAGTTAGATAAATGTGAAGCTTTTGAGCGTGTGAGAGGACCTGGCGCTTCAATGTCATCGATGATCTTGTCAACTTGTACTTCTTTTGCAATGCGAGGATGAGCTGGTTGTCGTCGAGGTATTTGATCATTTTCCTCAGCACCATTGTCTTCAGCATTATCTTCAGGTGCGTCAGCTCGACATTCTTCGCGGATTCTTCAGTAGGAATGACATCCTCAGTTGCCTTGAATTTGATAGAATCCTCAGGTGCTGGTTCATCTAACACAGAAGGTAGGTGCTCTCTTTGCGAGCCATTAGTTTCATCGAACCGCACATCTACAGTTTCAACAATCTTGTGAAGAGCGATGTTGAAGACTCTGTAGGTGTGCGAGTCCTTTCCGTAACCAAGCATAAAACCTTCATGTGCTTTTGGTGCAAATTTAGAATTGTGGTGAGGATCTCTAATCCAACATTTTGCACCGAAGACTTTGAAATAACTCACATTGGGTTTCTTGTCAGTGAGGAGTTCATAGGCCGTCTTCTTGAAGAATTTGTGAAGATATACTCTGTTGATGATGTGGCACGCAGTATCAATTGCATCAATCCAAAAACGATGAGGCGTTTTGTATTCATCAAGCATAGTGCGAGCCATCTCAACAAGAGTTCTGTTCTTGCGCTCCACGACGCCATTTTGCTGAGGAGTATAAGGAGCAGATAACTCATGAGTAATACCAAGTTCATTAAGATAGTCATCAAGACTGGAATTCTTGAACTCAGTTCCATTGTCACTTCTGATGTGTTTTATCTTCACACCAAAGTTGGTTGAAGCCCTCAAGGAAAATCGTTTGAAGACTTCCTGCACTTCATGTTTGTAAGTAACGATGTGTACCCATGTATATCAAGAGTAATCATCAACAATGACAAAACCATATAGAGATGCAGCATTAGAGAATGTTGAGTAATGATTAGGTCCGAAGAGGTCCATGTGAAGCAATTCGAATGGACGAGTAGTGGTCATGATAGTCTTCGCTGGATGCTTGGCCTTGGTCATTTTTCCAGCTTCACAGGCTCCGCATAAGTGATCCCTGAGGAATTTGACATTCTCAATGCCAATGACATGCTTATTCTTCGCAAGCGTGTGCAAATTCCTCATGCCTGCATGACCAAGTCGTCGATGCCATAGCCAGCCTTCTGAAGCTTTTCAAGTAGACACATGGCTGGTTGTGGTCCTATAGAGAAATCAACAATATACAAATCTCCTCTCCTAAAGCCTTCGAAGACTTTGGAATTGTCAGCTTCCATAATCACAACACAGCGATACTTGCCAAAGAAAACAACCATATCAAGATCACAAAGCATTGAGACTGACATGAGGTTGTATCCTAAGGACTCAACAAGCATGACTTTGTCCATGTGTTTATCCTTAGAGATCGCAACCTTACCAAGACCCAATACCTGACTTTTGCCTTTGTCAGCAAAGATGATATGCTTCAGATGTGACGGTGATAAGGGAGCATCCATCAAAAGATTCTTGTCACCAGTCATGTGATTTGTACATCCACTATCGAGGACAAATTTAGTGGTTTTGGGTTGATCATCCTGCAGATGAATTAGTGTAACTTACAATCTCATATGCTTCATCAGTGAAGAATATGATATCAAGTTCATCAGATGAATTTTATCAAGCGGTAAACAGATATAGCAGTAGGAGGACGTGTGAAATGAAAGTTCATTTCATCATGGTTAGCCTGCGTCCTTTCAGGCAATTTTGTCAGGTCCCCAGCAAATTCTTCAGACGTTAAAGCACGTCTGGAGACCTGACCCTGCAGAAGAGATTAGTTCTTTTTCTTCACCACCCACATCTGAAGGGGTGGCAAAGAGTTCATCACTCTGCGAGCACCATACGAGAATGGTGGCATAGAAGCCAAACCATTTCGTTTCACATAAGAGGGGTTAGGGTAAGCATATGAATAAGCACAGAAATTCTTCGAGGACTTATGAACATAATGATTTGAAGAATAATGTGCATATTCGTAGCCCTTAGCTCTACCCTGCGAAACATAGTTGTTAGCACGATGATAATCATGTGAGGACTTTGATTCATTTGAGGAATTTGATCCATATGAGGACTTGGATCCATATGAAGAGTTTGATCTGGGGTTCCTATTCTTCACAGGTGGTGTCATGAGGACATTCACCTGAAGACTTTCAACATAACTTTTGGGAACCCAGATTTTCTTCATAGGGGAATCGTTCCTGCAGTTAGTCCCAACATATCTAGCAAATACTTCACCATTCTGATTTTTGAACAGTTTATAGTTGGAGTAAAATGACTCATCAGACGAATGAGGAGATTCACATGTAAAGCCAGATAACTTGGATGGTTCAACTGGAGGTCCCTTTGCAGCAACCCATGAGGTTTTGGGGTACTGCTCAGGTTTCCAATATGTTCCATCAGCATTAAGTTTCCTCTCAAAGGCAATAGCCTCTTTCCTAGGGTTTCTGTTGAGGATCTGCTTTTTGAGCACATCACAAAGAATCTGATGCCCTTTGAGGCTTTTGTACATGCCTGTCGTGTACAGTTCCTTCAGCCCTGCATCGTCAGTGATACTAGCAATGTCCTCAGATGAGGAATTAGTGATAGCAGAGGCAGGTGAAGAATTTGTAACAGTTGAAGCATTTGAACATTCAGGTGAAGAATTAGCAGGTTCACGTTCAATGCACTTTAAGCATGGAGGAACAAATTCTTCCTTAGAAGTGCTGATTTGTTGAGCAAGTAATGAATCGCGCTCCTTCTGAAGATCTTCATAACTCACTCTTAGCTTCTCAAGATCTTGCTTTCTTTGAAGAAATTCATAAGAAAGTTTCTCATGATCAGATAAGAGAGTGTTATGATGACTTTGAAGGTTATCAAACCTAGACTGAAGTCTCTGAAGATTTTCAGTCAGGGCTTTAGTGCGATCCATTTCTTCACCCAACATGTCATCACTTTTGTCTAGCATGTTTTGAACCTTTTCAAAAGCCCTTTGTTGTTTTACAGCAATCTTAGCAAGTTTAGAGTAGCTGGGCTTGAGATTCTCATCAGATTCATTTTCACTAGATTCATAGGAGGTGTACTTGAGTACCTTTGCACCTTTTGCCATGAAGCAATAGGTGGGAGCGTAGTCATCATTATCTTCATCAGGCTTGTCGGTGGAGACAGTTTCTTCAGTGTTGAAGATGGACTTGCTAACGAAAGCAGTAGCAAAGGCCAGACTCGCCACACCAGATTCGGATTCTTCAAATGCCTCCTCTTCCTCATTTTCCTCAGATTCAGCTTCAGAGTCCATTTCCTTGCCAATGAATGCCCGAGCCTTCTTAGAGCTGCTCTTCTTGTGAGATGAAGACTTCGAGGATTTTGATGACGAAGATTTTGATGATTTCTTCTTCTTCTTCGCATCATCAGAACTGTAATCCTTGTATTTCTTCTTCTTCAATTCCTTTTCCCACTGAGGACAATCTTGAATATAATGACCAGGTTTCTTGCATTTGTGGCACAGTCTTCTCTTATAGTCACTTGATGAGGAATCACTGCTTCTTGAGGATTTTCCAAAGCGACCACGTCTTGAGAACTTCTAGAATTTCTTCACGAGCAGTGCTAGCTCCTGGCTCAATTCTTCAGGATCACCAAGGCTACTACCAGAGTCCTCACATTCAGACTCAGACACAACCTTGGCCTTCAGGGCACGTGGTTTGCCATAGATCGAACCATAGAGATCTCTCTTTTCAGCAAGCTGGAACTCGTGAGTATTTAGCCTTTCGAGGATATCGGCGGGATCAAGAGACTTGTAGTCAGCCCGTTCTTGTATCATCAGACCCAGAGTATCAAATGAGGAATCAAGCGATCTCAACAGTTTCTTTACCACCTCATGGTCAGTGATGTCAGTGGCACCGAGGGCTTGAAGCTCATTTGAGATGTCAGTGAGGCGATCAAAGGTTTGTTGGACATTTTCATTATCGAGTCTTTTGAAGCGGTTGAAGAGATTCTGAAGAACATCAACTCGAGAGTCACGCTGAGTTGAGACTCCTTCATTCACTTTGGACAGCCTATCCCAGATAAGCTTAGCAGTTTCCAAAGCACTCACTCTTCCATACTGTCCTTTACTCAGATGGCCACATATGATATTCTTCGCTTGAGAATCGAGTTGCTTGAATCTCTTCACATCGGTAGCGTTCAGTGAGGGTGAAACAGAGGGAACACCATTTTCCACAACATACCAGAGATCGTTGTCAATTGCCTCGAGATGCATTCGCATCTTGTTTTTCCAGTAGGGGTAGTCCGTCCCATCAAAGGTAGGACACCCAGCCGAGACCTTGATCATACCTGCGGTTGACATAACTAAAACTCCAGGCGGTTAAACCAAAATCACACAGAACAAGGGAGTACCTTGCTCTGATACCAATTGAAAGTGCGTTATGTCGACTAGAGGGGGGTGAATAGGCGATTTTTATGAATTCTTCACTGAGGAATTTGCCGGTGAGGAAATTCCTTAGTGAAAAACTATTAGCAGCGGAATAAGTACTCAGAAGTAAGCATAATAGAATACAAGCATGGTCATCATGATGAAATGAAGACTAGCACAGAGTACAGAAAGCGTAATCACAGGATAACACAAGATGAAGACAAACAGACTGAAGAAATTGAGCTGAGGAAATTGAGAAAGTCTTCAGTCAAAGTCTTCAAACACAGATATGAACAAACACTCAACACAGTAATGAGGAAATGAAAGGGTTGAGGAAATAGAATCAGTAGGTTGGTGAAGACAATGATTTGGTAGACCAGTTCCAACTGTTGTCTCAGTTGTACGTCTGGTTGGAGCGGCTGAGTATTTAAACTCGAGGACACACAGTCCCGGACACCCAGTCGCTGAGCACGCAGCTCAGGACACCCAGTCCTCACCGTATTCTCCTTGAACTAAGGTCACGCAGACCTCGTCCAATCACTCGTGGTAAGTCTTTAGGCGACTTCCAAACCTTCACAGACTTGGTCACTCGGCGATCCACAATTCCTCTTGGATGCTCTAGACCTTGACGCCTAACCATCTGGAAGAAGCACAGTCTTCAAAGGTAACAAGCGTCGGATCCACACAGGATCAATCTCTTCAGTGATGCTCAATCACTTTGGGTTTGTAGGTGTTTGGGTTTGGGGTTTTTCCTCACTTGATGATTTTCGCTCAAAGTCCTCGGAGGATGGGTTGCTCTCAAATGACAAGTGTCAAGTTCTCTCGGAGCAGCCAACCAGCTAGTGGTTGTAGGGGGCGGCTATTTATAGCCTAGGGAGCAGCCCGACATGATAAGACATAAATGCCCTTCAATGATATGACCGTTAGGTGGATAAGATATTTTGGGACAGCTGGCGCGCAGCACAGCAACGGTCGGAAATTTGACTCTCAAATTCCTCAGGGCTATCATGTTCCTCACAGTGTAGGTAATTCGCACTGGCGAATTCCTAACTCCTCAATCAGAACAAATTCATCAGCGACCAGAAGAACTTCGTCTCTGTCACTGAAGAAAGTGACTGAACTGTATGAGATTTCCAAAGGCTTCACTCGAAGGGATTGGTAGGTGTAGGATTTTGAGTTGAGCATCACATGGAAATTTTTCCTTAGTATTTCCTCGACCCCCTTTAACAGTACGGTGTTTCCTATGACTCAAGAAATACAAAATGAAACTACGAAAACAAAAGTCTTCACGCTTCATGTTCCACAAATGAATACCAAGTCTTCAAGGTCACACCAATTTCTTCACTTTCAAAGTCTTCAGAAAGTCTTCAGGATATCAAAGTCTTCAATTGAAGAACTTCATTTTTAGGGGTCGACTTTCTCTGTAAATATCAAACTCCTCATAGACTTATAGACCTGTGTACACTCACAAACGCATTAGTCCCTTAACCTATAAGTCTTCAATACACCAAAATCACTAAGGGGCACTAGATGCACTTACAAAGGCAAAGACTTCGCACGACTAGGATGGATACTCGATTACGGACTCCGGTTCTGAGAAGAAGAAGGGGAGGGCGGGTGGGAAAAGAAAGCAACTGAGGATTGAACTCAAAGATGAAGATGCTCGAGTCAACATGACGAGAAATGCACCAGATGAATAGAGCTGAGGAACAACTACCGGAAAACCAACTACGTGATCCTAAAGAAAATTTGAATGGGAAGAGAAGTAATCCAAAACACCTACGTCAAGATTCCTGACCAGAGCGACGAAGGGGATGAGGAGTAAAAAGAATTCCTACTATACGATATAACTAGACTCTGAAAACAGTTTTCTTCTAGACTCAACAACGGCCAAACTACACGATCAATCAAGGGGGGGATCCTAGGGTCGGTCGAGGCTCTGATACCAACTTGTCACGCCCAATATGCGACCCTATCCAAAAGGAACTCGAAGGTCCCACCAAGGATAGACCCGCATATTGAAACGCTTTTGCAAGGTGGATATCATTACATCAACATTACATAATAGATGGGGATACAAACATAAGGCATACAATGCCACTCGAATACAACATCACAATACATAAGAGCATCATCCGACTACGGATGAAACACAAACAGAAACTCAAACGACATCCACCCTGCTAGCCCAGGCTGCCGACCTGGAACCTATCCCCTGATCGAAGAAGAAGCAGAAGAAGAACTCAACGCCAGCAAGCATCGCTCTCGCGTCATGAACATCACGAAACCTGTACCTGCAACTGGTGTTGTAGTAATTTGTGAGCCACGAGGACTCAGCAATCCCATTACCATGGGTATCAAGACTAGCAAAGCTTAAAGGGAAAGGAAGGGGTAAAGTGGTGAGGCTGCAGCGGCGACTAAGCATATGTGGTGGCTAACATACGCAAATAAGAGCGAGAAGAGAGCAAAAGGAACGGTCGTCAATTAGCAATGATCAAGAAGTGATCCTGAACTCCTACTTACCTCAAACATAACCCAGAAACCGTGTTCACTTCCCGGACTCCGCCGAAAAGAGACCATCACGGCTACACACGCGGTTGATGCGTTTTAATTCGAATCTGGTGTCAAGTTGTCTACAACCGGACATTAACAAATTCCCATCTGCCTATAACCGCAGGCATGGCTTTCGAAAGATTATACCCTGGAGGGGTGTCCCAACTTAGCCCATGACAAGCTCTCGCGATCAACGAAGGAATAGACCTTCTCCCAGGAAGACCCGATCAGACTCGGAATCCCAGTTTACAAGACATTTCGACAATGGTAAAACAAGACCAGCAAAGCCTCTCGCTGTGCCGACAAATCCCGATAGGAGCTGCACATATCTTGTTCTCAGGGCACACCGGATTGTCCAAACTTCCGGTAGGCCAGCCCAGAGTTGCCCCTGGTGGCCACTGGTGGTTGACAGGTTGGACCAACACTCACAACGAGCACTGGCCCGGGGGGGATAAAATAAAGATGACCCTCGAGAGCGCGACTCTCAAGGAGAAAAGGGCTAGGTGAGGCAAATGTAAAACCAAGGTTGGGCCTTGCTGGAGGAGTTTTATTCAAAGCGAACTGTCAAGGGGGTCCCATAAATCACCCGACCGCGTAAGGAACGCAAAATCCGGGAACATAACACCGGTATGACGGAAACTAGGGCGGCAAGAGTGGAACAAAACACCAGGCAAAAGGCCGAGTCTTCCACCCTTTACCAAATATATAGATGCATTAATAATATAAGAGATATTGTGATATCCCAACCAAAATCCTGTCCACCATGGAGAAATCTTCAACTTCACCTGCAACTAGCAACGCTATAAGAGGGCTGAGCAAAGCGGTAACATAGCCAAACAATGGTTTGCATAGGAAAGGTGTCAAAGGTTAGAGGTTCATGGCAATTTGGGATGGCTTGATAAACAGGTAATAGGTAACGCAGCATAGCGATAAAACAAAGCAACTAGCATAGCAATGATAGTAGTGAGATCCAGGGTAGTGATCATCTTGCCTGAAATCCCGCAAGGAAAAAGAACGAGTCCATGAAGGAGACGAACGGATGAAGCCGAACCAAGCGTAGACGAACGAATCCTCACGATCGCAACGAAAGGAACTATCGAAAAGAAGCACACAACATAGTGAACACACCACACATGAACAAGACATGATGCAGAACAAGCATGATGCATGACAAGGCTACATGAAGCTACTCATGGCAAGAGATGATGCAAACAAGAGCAACACATCAAAGCAAGTTTAAATGAGGCCGGGAACAACATATAACAATTCCGGTAAGTCCTCATATGCATATTTAGAAATTGGTCCAGATCTGAATAAACCTTATGTTCAAGTAGTTAAACAGCAAGTTAAGATGCACCAAGATGATCTACACGAGATTCTAGTCAAGTTACATATAAAGTTCATTTAGTTCGGAGCTACGGCCTAGAAGATATGAGCAAAACAAGATCAACATGGCATTGATGCAAAATGCACTCAAATATCAATAAAACACCTCAACACAAGGATGCAACATGATAATATAAAAATACATGCAATTCTAAGCAAGTTTCATATAGAGAACACTCAAAACGGAGCAACGGTTCAACACACACACTCTCAACAAGTCTAAAGGACAAGCTGTCCAAAACAGCAACTAGGCATATTGCAAGCATCAAAACAACATGCTACGGCACCCCAACATAATAACAAAAGGCATGGACATGATGTACAGGTAAATCAAAACAAAACATGAACACTGAGCTATCTCCAGAAATCACTAGAACATGCTCAAACACACATGGTAAGATTGAAGTAACAACAATTTCAGACTTTGCAGAAAATAACATCACGATGCAATGTTTAGAGCTATCAAACAACATGTTACAGGAACTTATCATGGCAAACAAAGGCATGGCATGAATCTACTCAAAGCATAGATCAAAAGTCCCTTACTGACCATAAGCCAAAAAGGATCAGAAAATATGATGGCACCCACGTAAACATAGCAAGTTATATTACAGATTCAAACATGGCAGAAACAGAATTATGAAGGCATGTTTATGAGCTTGTGCAACTCACTACAGAGCAATATATGGCATGGCAAGGCACCCAACAGTAATAAGACATATTTTTGAAGCTAAGGATGGCAATAGCAAGTTCATAGGGTGCATGGAACACTAGGAAAACACATGGTAACAACTGAACTTAATGTTAACAGACTGACAGCAACATTATCAAGCAACTTTGGAGCAAGATATGAACAAGCTACAGCAAGCTATAAATGCAACCAGGGGCATGGATGGATAGAGGATGACATGTAGATCAAAACATGTTTATAGAACATCTCCAGATTATGCATAGAGTGATTAGTAGCAACATGTTTATATAGCATCACGAAATAACAGATTCAGCCTAGCAAAACAACAACATCATGTACACTACTTAACAAGCTCGATTCACTCACCACAAGTCATTGCATGACAAGATAAGCATAGCATCATCAAGAAGACATGTTTGTGTAACAATCCAAAGCAAGAACAAGTCTATAGCATGCAAGGATCAACTACAACAACCTTTGGCCAAATTGAATAACATGTAAACAATCTGCCAGGAAACATTTTGAAGCAAAAGTAGAGCACGAAAATGACATGCTAGACTACTCCATAATTGCAACCAAGGGCGTGAATTGATAGACAAAAACCTATTGTTCAAAACACCCTTACTGAAGTATCTCAAAATATGCATGGATCTCTCTGTAGCATCAAGTTTACATGGCATCAAAATAACAGCCGAACAGGGACTAAAATCAGTAACATCACGATGCGTAGTTTGCATGCTTGTGCTAGTCACCACATTGATCACAAAAATACATGGCATACACCTCTGTAAAGAAGACATGGCATAGTTCAAAAACATGTAGACATTAAACTCATAGGATGCACACATCAATCATGGCAAAAATGACAAAAGAGCTCGTTCTGTTAACAGACAGCAGAAAACATCATGAAGCACTCTTACAACGATGATTCAGGCATCAAGATGATCTCAAATGAACATGATGCAATGGAATTAAATGGTGTACTCGTTGAGGCAAACATTTTGACATATTACACGCGCAAAACGGAGCTACGGATACAGAGATTACGATACGATGAACATGGCATGAAAATTACACAAATCTGGGACTTAGTGAAAATATACCCTCCGAAAGTCAACTCGGGACGGAGATATCCGGGACGCGGGGATCCCGTTTGGATCAACTCATGGTGGATCTGATCCACTTTTCCAGATCCGCCGACGGAGGAGCTCCGGCGAGCTACTCCGGCGAGGCAGCGAGCCGGGGGCGAGGGAGAGGCCGGGGAGGCGCGGGAGACCTGCGGGGCGGCGCCAGCCGCGGAGGACGGAAGCGGGGAGGCTAGCCGGAGCGCGGGGCTCCGGGCGGCGCGGGAGGCCGGCGGCGGAAGCCGGGAGGCGGTGGCGAGGCGCGGGCGCTGGTGGAGAGGCGCGGCCACCGGCGGGATCGGGCGCTCGGGCGGACGGACGGGGCCGGCTCGGGCACAGGGGAGCGGCGCGGGTCGCCGGGGCTGCTCGCCGGCGGCGGCCGGAGACGGAGGCAGCCGGATACGGAGGCGGCGTGGCAGACGGCGGAGGGAGCACCGGCAAGAGCTCTCGGCAAGCGGCGGCGCGGGCAGGCGGGCGAGGCGCGGCCCAGATGCGGCCCGGGGCGGGCCGGCCTCGGGCTCGCGGGCCGCCGTGGCGGGACGGCGGCGCAGGGACAGGTGGCGGACGCCGGTTGGCTGGGCGGCGGAGCGGACGCGTCCGGCCGGGGACGGACATGTCCGGCGCGGCGCGGAGGGAAAAATCTAGGGTTAGGGGTGATTCATCCGTGAAAAATGGAGGGGAGGACCTATTTGTAGGTAGAGGGAGCTAGGAGAGTCCAAATGAGGAGCGGTTTTCGCCCACACGATCGTGATCGAACGACCGAGAGCATGGAGGGGAGTTAGATGGGTTTTTGGGCCAGTTTGGAAGGGGTGTTGGGCTGCAAAGAGAGAGGCTTTCGGGCTACGCGGTTAACCGTTGGAGTATCAAACGACCTCCAAATGGCACGAAACTTGACAGGCGGTCTACCGGTGCTATACCAAGGCCACTTGGCAAGCCTCGGTCCATTCCGAGATCGTTTAACACCTGTTCACAACGAGACACAAAAGGGGAACGCCGGAGGACATAGGAGTGCCGGATCGTGAAACGGACAACGGGGAAAATGCTCGGATGCATGAGACGAACACGTATGCAAAATGAAATGCACATGATGACATGATAAAATGCAACATGCAAGCGAATGACATGGCAATGACAGCAAATAACTGGCAGACACCTGGCGCATTGGATCCGGAGCGTTACAAAGAGGAATGTGATTGAGCGGCAAGGGAGGAGCACTAGGAGACAAATGATGAGGCAGGAGGTCCCAAGGTCGATTGTTGTCGCCTTTTTTACCTACAAGGGTCCCACATGTAACAAAGAATGTGGGTGGGTGAGCTCACCACCAACTCAAACCTTTATAAGTAGGAAAGATTAGGACATACTAGGACATTGCAAAGGGATTTGGGCACCGAGGGGTGTGGGAGGCTGTGGTTTCTGGTGCGCGTGACGTCAAACGATGAGCCTTCGACAACTATAATGAGAGAAGGTTTCTGGTGTGCTTGACTGCAAGCAATGATCCATCGCCAACTATAATGCGAGAAGAGTAACAAGGGTGAGAGGAACAGAGTATACCAAACGAAGATGCCAAATGCCCCCCCCCCCCGCGCCACCCCTCCTCTAGCAACACGGGGGAGCTTCCGTCACGCCGCCGTGTTCCTCCTCCCACCCTTCCCATGTCTCGCCGCCACTCAAGGGGCTCCGGCAAAGGCCTCACGCGCCCCAGGGAAGGTGGCGGCGGGGTGCATATGCTGTTTCTCGCGGCCGTTTTCGTCGTCAGAGGAAGGCGTCGTGGCATGCTGGATTCTGGCCGCTCGGAGGCGGGCGGCGGCGGTGGCTTCCCCTTTGATGCGGAGGTGGAGGCTCGGGGCATCGGTCATGGCGCAAGGTGGGGCAGGGGATGCTGCGGTTGTGCGGCAAAGGTGCGGGCCTATTCTAGGCCGGCGCGTGGGGGATGCATGGCTGCGTGGTGCTTTGATAACGGTCGTGCCTCGGCAGTGTGCGACACCTTCCAGCTCTTGCCTTCGCATCTACTCTCATGGTGGTCATGGGGGGCTCATGGATCTATGCTGGTGGCAGCTCCGGGCGCCTAGATCTAGGTCGTTTGGGTCCACGACCGGCGAGGATGGTAGTGGGCCACAGTCGTCTCAGCTGGTGGTGGCAGTGGTGTGATGTTTGGTTTTGTGGTGGTGCAGACCTGCAGCTGTGCTGGATCTCTCGGCTATTGACCACAGTGCAGTGGGAGGGCATCGTAGCAAATCGATGGGTAACCCCTGCTCCATCAAGAGCTGGCGATGGCGACGCTTGTGGGCGTCGCAATCCTCCTTGGAGGCGTCGTTGTGAGCCTATTGTCCCTCCTCTTCGACTCTGGGGCAAATCCTAGTCTAGGTCCTCCTGGATTGGATGGTGGCGGTGCAACCTGCACCGTGTCCCTTTCTGAAGGCATCATCTTGGAGTCGCACTGGATCGGCAAGCTTGATGGTTGCTTGCTGCAGGGATACAAGGAGGTGCTGCTCTATCTAAATCATCTAGGCTCGGCCACTCCTTCGAGTGGTTTTGATTCTTCCTTCCGAAGCCGGGTTAGCGGGGTGTGATCCTCTATGGACTACCTGGTTCTTGTACAACACCTCTCCACTTTGCGAGGTGTTGTTGGGTGGCGACCAGACGAGCAACGTTCAAGGCTCTCCTTGCTTGGTCAGATGAAGATGGAAGTTGAGACCCCAGGGAAACCCCTAGCCCAGGTTCTCTTGGTGCGGATGATGGCGGCGCAACTGGTGTCACGGCCTTTCTTGAAGGCATCATCTTGGGGTCTACTGGGTTGACGTGTGGGTGGTGCTTGCTGCGGGATGTTGGTGGTGGTCGTGCGGCCGGATGGGTTGATGACCCACAAGTTTATGGGGTCAATTGTATCCATTTCGATAAGTAAGAGTGTCGAACCCAACGAGGAGCAGAAGGAAATTACAAGTGGTTTTCAGCAAGGTAATGTCTGCAAGTGCTAAAATTGTAAGTAGCAGAGTAGTTTGATAGCAAGATAATTTGTAACGAGCAAGTAACAATAGTAGTAACAAAAGTGCAGCAAGGTAGCCCAATCCTTTTGAGTCAAAGGACAGGCCAAGACGGTCTCTTATGATAAGCAAAGTGTTCTTGAGGGTACACTGGAATTTCATCTAGTTACTTTCATCATGTTGGCTTAATTCGTGTTCGCTACTTTGATAATTTGGTATGTGGGTGGACCGGTGCTTAGGTGATGTTCTTACTTGAACAAACCTCCTACTTATGATTAACCCTCTTGCAAGCATCCGTGACTGTGAGAAAAGTATTAAGAATAAATTCTAACCATAGCATTAAACTTTTGGATCCAATCGGTCCCTTACGGAATAATGCATAAACTGGGGTTTAAGCTTCTGCCACTCTCGCAACCCACCATCTAATAACTACTCCACAATGCATTCCCTTACGCCCAAGTATGGTTAATTTTCATGTAGTCGACTTTCACATGACACCACTAAGGGAATCACAACATACATATCATCAAAATATCAAACACATATCAAGTTCACATGATTACTTGCAACATGATTTCTCCCATGACCTCAAGAACGAAAGTAACTACTCACAAATGATAATCATGCTCAGGATCAGAGGGGTATTAAATAGCATAATGGATCTGAACATGTAATCTTCCACCAAATAAACCATATAGTAATCAACTACAAGATGTAATCAACACTACTAGTCACCCACAATCACCAATCTATAGTTCCTGTACAAAGATTAAACACAAGAGATGAACTAGGGTTTGAGAGGAGTTGGTGATGTTGAAGATGTTGAGGAAGATAGCTCTCCCAACATGGGAGAGTTGTTGGTGATGATGATGATGATGATTTCCCCCTCCGGGAGGAAGTACCCTCGGCAGAATCGCTCGTCTAGAGGGCAAAAGTGCTCCTGCCCAAGTTCCGCCTCTAGGCGGCGATGCTTCGTCCCGGAAGTCCTCTCCTTATTTTTTTCTAGGTCAAAATGACTTATATACTAGAAGAGGGGCACCGGAGGTGGGTCGAGGAGGGCAGCACCCACCAGGGTGCGCCTAGGCCTCCTGGCGCGCCCAGGTGGGTTGTGCCCACCTGGTGGCCCCCCTCTGGTACTTATTTGCTCCAATAATTCTTAAATATTCCATAAAAATCCTTGGGAATTTTTAGCTCATTTGGAGTTGTGCAGAATAGGTAGCATGATGTAGCTTTTTCAGGTCCAGATTTCCAGCTGCCAGAATTCTCCCTCTTTGTGCATACCTTGCATATTATGAGAGAAAAGGCATGAGAATTACTCCAAAAAGCATTATTATACAATAAAACAACATAAATAACAGTAGGAAAACATGATGGAAAATGGACGTATCAACTCCAACAAGTTTAGACCTCACGTGTCCTCAAGCGAAAACCGAAATCGAAAAACATGTCCACATGCTTAGAGACAGAGGTGTCGATAAAAACAAAAATACGGACATAGCAGCATCATGTGACTTATTATAACAACAATAAACTTTAACATAAACTTTTATCATAAACTTCTCATGAACAAGTAACAATTCATCACAGCATCAAAGTATAAAGCATAAACTATGTTGGAAACCAACAAACTATGTTCTCGGTCAACTTTGCAACTAGAATTCATCATATTTTCAAGAAGGGTCGCGTATCGGAGCCTTTAGGCAAGTCCACATACTCCACCATCATTTAGTCTTCTATGATTGCTAACACTCACCGCGTACACATGAGCAAAACGTTTCAACCGGACACATAGAAAGATAGGGGCTTATAGTTTCGCCTCCCAACGCACTCACCTCAAGGGTGATGTCAACAATAATAACTCATGCTACCCATATTCAATTGGATATATGTGCCTAGATCTTTCCTCAACACATGATGCTTGCCAAAGGAGAAAAATAAAAGGAATAGAGAGAAAAACTTTGACTCTTGCATGAAAGTAAATACGTGAAAGTAAAAGATATGCCCTTCGCAGAGGGAAGTAGAGATTGCCATGCGCTTTTTGTTTGTATACTCAACCCCTTAGTGCAAGAGAATGTCACGTTATATTGCCCCTTGTGATGGCAACCTTTATTATGCAGTCTGTCACTTTTATTCTTCACCATCACAAGTCCGTACAATGCTCAATTTTCCCTTACACTAATTGATCTCACAATTTTAGAAGCAATTGTTATTGCCCTTTTTGCACCGATGACAACTTACTTGAAGGATCTTGCTCAATCCATAGGTAGGTATGGTGGACTCACAAACAAGATTTAGGTTTAAGGGTTTTGGATGCACAAGTAGTATCTCTACTGAGTGCGGAGTTTTTGGCTAGCAAAGATAGGGGCAAGCACCAGATGTTGAAGGATCTATGACAATATAACTTCTATGTGAATATGAACAAACATAAATCATTAAGTTGTCTTCCTTGTCCAACGTCTACAATTTTGGCATATAATATTTTCATGGGTGCTCACAATCATAAAAGATTTCCAAGATAGTATATTTATATGTGAATCTTCTCTTCCCTTATTAATTCTTTCATGAGTTGCATCATTGACCAATGCTATGTGTGTCAATCTACAATAAATTTTTCTACTTATAATTTTCCTTGTGTAATGTCATCACTTACCATAAGATTAACATATGATATTTTTCTTTTATTTCCTTTATTTTATTGAAACATGAAAGTAAAAGAAGCAAAACTCAAAATAAACTTTATTATATATCTCGCACATGATTACAAGGATTGATCACTAAGCAAACTCACAAAAACAAAGGATCGAACTTAACTTTTATTCATCTAATAGCAAAAGATAACCATGGATCGAACTAAAAAAGTAAAGGCAAAAGATAGTGGAGATGATACGATACCGGGGCACCTCCCCCAAGCTTGGCGAAAGCCAAGGGGAGTGCCCATACCCGATACTCAGTTTTCTTTTGGTGGTGAAGAAGAAGGTGGTGGTGATGAAGTAGAAGGTTTCTTGTCCTCGGGTTTCCATAGCAGAGGCTCACCATCATAAGACGAGGAGTAAGTCTCCCGGATCCTGCAACTGGCAGCCAAACTCATACCTTTAAACCTTGCTTAATATTCAAAGACTTGGCTTTGAAGGTCGTGAATCTAGCTATGGAGGAAGTTGATTTGCTCGTTGAGGGAGAAGACAATGTCCTTTATGGACTTGCCATCCACCTTAGATCACAGGTTTAGTCCGTGATCATGACGTGATTGGCATTGAGTCCACGTTCTACCATCCCCTTGCACTTGAAGATGTCCTGCTCCATAGCTTCAAGCCTGGCCTCCACGGATCCAGTCCCCTTGGGTCCTTGCACATCATGGATGTGCAGCACCCCATCGCGCATCTGGATAGCTTGAGGGTGCTGCATCACCTCCCACACATATGGGTTGATGATGTTGTCGAAGAACTTGTCCTTGGAGGAGCTTGAAGCGACCATGATGGATTGGATCTGACAGAAAATAACAAGAAAAGAAAACATGAGATTTCTCCATGATATGGAGGTCAACAGGTTCGGGAGGTATATAAAGATTTTTTTTATTTTGGGGAACAAGCAAAATGGAAGAAAAATGGAGTCCGGAAAGTACCCGAGGTGGGCACAACCCACCTGGGCATGCCTGGCATGCCAGGCGCGCCCTGGTGTATCGTGCCCACCAGGGTCACTGTCCTGGAAGTTTCTTATGTTCCTAATTTTTTAAATATTCCAAAACTGACAAAAAATATTTTTGTGGATTTTTCGGAGTCCGTTTACTTACTGTATCACGTACCTCCCTTTTTCATGATTCTAGAGTGTCCCAGAAGGTTTCCTTTATGTGTTCTGCCGGTGTCAAAGTTTGGCTGATATTGCTTTCTACATTAATGGGTGTACCTAAGATATAGTGTTTTATTCGTTGCCCGTTGACAACCTTCAGGTTAGTACCTTCGGCACTATTTATTTTGATAGCTCCGGATCGATAGACCTCCTCAATGACATAGGGTCCTTCCCATTTGGAGAGGAGTTTTCCTGCAAAGATCTGAAACGAGAGTTGTACAAAAGAACATATTCTCCAACTTTGAACTCACGCTTTTGGATTCTTTTGTCATGCCATATTTTAACTTTTTCTTTAAATAACTTTGCATTTTCATAAGCCTGGGTTCTCCATTCATCTAATGAGCTAATATCAAATAACCTCTTTTCAACAGCAAGTTTGAAATCATAATTGAGTTCTTTAATTGCTAAATATGCTTTATGTTCTAACTCAAGAGGCAAATGACAAGCTTTTCCATAAACCATCTTATATGGAGACATACCCATAGGATTTTTATAAGCTGTTCTATAAGCCCAAAGTGCATCATCTAATGTCTTAGACCAATTCTTCCAGGACCTATTGACAGTCTTTTGTAAGATTTTCTCTATTGCTAAGTTCAACTTGACCACTAGACTGAGGATGATAAGGTGATGCAGTTCTATGGTTAACATCATACTTAGCAAGCATTTTACGTAAAGCACCATGAATAAAGTGTGAACCACCATCAGTCATTAAATATCTAGGGACTCCAAACCTCGGGAAAATAACTTTCTTAAGCATTTTAATAGAGGTCTTGTGATCAGCACTACTGGTTGGAGTAGCTTCTACCCACTTAGTAACATAATCAATAGCAACCAAAATATGTGTATACCCATTAGAGGAAGGAAAAGGTCCCATGAAATCAAATCCCCAAACATCAAATGCTTCAACAGCATGTGAATAATTCATAGGCATTTCTTGACGCTTACCGATATTACCTATTCTTTGACATTCATCACAAGACGAGGCAAACTTATGGGCATCTTTGAAGAGAGTAGGCCAATGAAACCAGATTGCAATACCTTACGAGCGGTTTTGTCTCTCGCGTGATGTCCTCCATAAGCTTAAGAGTGACATTTCCGTAGGATTTGTTCATGTTCATGCTCAGGTACACAACGTCTAATAATACCATCTACTCCTTCTTTATAAAGATGTGGGTCATCCCAAAAGTAATGTCTTAAATCATAGAAGATTTTTTTCTTTTGTTGGTATGTGAAGCTAGGTGGTATGTATTTAGCAACAATATAATTAGTATAGTCAGCATACCAAGGTGTACCATTAGAAACATGTATTGCAACTAATTGTTCATCAGGAAAGCTATCATTAATGGGTAGTGGGTCATCAAGAATATTTTCAAGCCTAGACAAGTTATCAGCTACGGGGTTCTCTGCTCCTTTCCTATCAGTGATATGTAAATCAAATTCTTCTAGCAGAAGAACCCACCTAATGAGTCTAGGTTTAGCATATTTCTTTTCCATAAGATATTTTATAGCAGCATGATCGGTGTGAACAATCACTTTAAATGTAAGATCTGAATTTATCGCAAGCAAACACCACTTCTAAGAATTCGTTTTCACTAGTAGCATAATTTCGTTGAGCACAGTCTAGAGTTTTACTAGCATAATGGATAACATTTAGTTTCTTATCAACTCTCTGTCCTAGAACAGCACCAACAACATAATCACTAGCATCACACATAATCTCAAAAGGCAAGTTCCAATCAGGTGGTTGAACAACATGTGCAGTAATTAAGGCTTTCTTTAGTGTTTCAAAGGATTCCACGCAATCATCATCAAACACAAAAGGAATATCCTTTTGCAAAAGATATGTAAGAGGCCTAGAAATTTTAGAAAAGTCTTTGATAAACCTCCTATAGAAACCAGCATGAGCAAGGAAACTACGAATACCTTTGATGTCTTTAGGATATGGCATTTTCTCAATTGCATCAACCTTGACCTGGTCCACTTCAATGCCTATTTCAGACATTTTATGGCCCAAAGCAATACCTTCGTTAACCATAAAGTGGCACTTCTCCCAATTCAAGACAAGATTTGTTTGTTCACATCTCTGCAAAACTCGATCAAGATTGCTTAAATAATCATCAAAAGACTTCCCATAAACGGAGAAGTCATCCATGAAAACCTCAACAATATTTTCACAAAAATCAGAGAATATAGCAGTCATACATCTTTGAAAGGTAGCAGGTGCATTACATAAACCAAAAGTCATACGTCTATAAGCATAAGTTCCAAAAGGACAAGTAAAAGTGGTCTTTTCTTGATCAGGTTGTGAAACACGTATTTGTGAAGAACCAGAATATCCATCAAGGAAGCAAAAATGTGTGTGCTTAGATAATCTTTCTAACATTTTATCAACAAAAGGCAGAGGGTAATGATCTTTTCTAGTTGCTTTGTTTAATTTTCTATAATCAGTTACCATCCTATAGCCTCTGACAATTCTTTGTGTAATAAGCTCATTCTTACCATTAGGAACAACGGTAATACCTCCCTTCTTAGGGACAAAATGAATAGGACTTACCCATCTACTATCAGCTATAGGATAGATTATACCTGCTTCCAAAAGTTTCAATAATTCCGTTCTTACCACTTCTTTCATCTTCGGATTTAATCGGTGTTGGTGATCAACAACGCGTTTAGCATCAGTTTCCATATTAATCTTGTGCTAACATAGAGTGGAACTAATGCCCTTAAGATCATCAAGTGTATATCCAATAGCAGATCTGTTCTTCCTTAGAACTTTCAATAATCTTTCTTCTTCATGTTCTGAAAGGTTAGCACTAATAATAACATGATATATCTTTTTGTCATCAAGATAAGCATATTTCAAAGTGTCTGGCCATTGTTTTAATTCAAACAGAGGATCAACTTTAGGTGGAGGAGGACCTCCTAGAGTTTCAATAGGCAAATTGTGTTTAATTATGCAGAGGTTGTTGTTCGAAAAAGATTCTATCTATTTCATTTCTTTCACGCATATGCAAATCATTTTCATGGTCAAGCAAATATTGTTCCAAAGGATCAATATGAGGTACAGCAATAGAATCAAGACCAATAATTTCATCCTTACTAGGCAAATCTTTCTTATGAGGTTGTTTACTAAACTTGGAAAAATTAAATTCATGAGATTCATCACCAAAGCTAACACCGACAGTTTGTTTCTTACAATCTATTCTTGCATTGGCGGTGTTCAAGAAAGGTCTACCAAAGATAATGGGACAAAAGTCATCTTGTGGGGAGCTAAGAACAAGAAAATCAGTAGGGTATTTTATTTTCCCACACAAGACTTCAACATCTCTAAGAATCCCAATTGGTGATATAGTATCTCTATTGGCCAGTTTAATAGTGACATTTATGCCTTCTATTTCAGCAGGTGCTATTTCATTCTTAATTTCTTTATATAAGGAAAAAGGAATATCACTCACACTAGCACCTAGGTCACATAACCCATGATAACAGTGATCTCCTATCTTAACTGAGACAACAGGCATGCCAACAAATGGTCTATGTTTATCTTTTTCTTCAGGTTTGGCAATTCTAGAAGCTTCATCACAGAAGTAAATAACATGCCCATCAATATTATTGACTAAGAGATCTTTAACCATAGCAACACTAGGTTCAACTCTGATTTGTTCAGCTGGTTTGGGTGTTCTAACATAACTTTTGTTAACCATAGTTGAAGCTTTAGCATGTTCCTTCATCCTAACAGGGAAAGGTGGTTTTTCAATATAAGCTGTGGGAACAACTGGATCAACATTGTAAATGATAGTTTTTTCTTTAGCTTTTATCGGTTCTTTAACTTCTTCTTTAATAGGTGGGTGATATTTAAACCACTTCTCCTTAGGGAGATCAACATGAGTAGAAAAAGATTCACAAAAGGAAGCTACTATCTCAGAGTCAAGTCCATATTTAGTGCTAAACTTTTGAAAAGCATCGGTATTCATAAAAGATTTAACACAATCAAACTTAGGTTCAATACCTGACTCTTTACCTTCGTCGAGTTCCCAATCTTCAGAGTTGCGTTTAATTCTTTCTAAAGATCCCACTGGAATTCAATAGTCTTCTTCATAAAAGAACCAGTACCAGACGTATCGAGCATGGAATGATCAAGCCGAGCATAAAAATTCTGAATAATAATTTCTCTTGAGAGCTCATGATTAGGACATGAATATAACATTGACTTAAGCCTCCCCCAAGCTAGAGCGATATTTTCTCCTTCACGAGGCCAAAAGTTATATATATAATTACGATCACGATGAACTAGATGCATAGGATAATTCTTTTTGATGAAATTCCAATTTCAACCGATTCCTGTTCCAAGATCCAATATCATCGCATAGCCTATACCATGTCAATGCTTTTCCCTTCGAAGATAAAGGGAAAACCTTCTTCTTAGCTTCATCTCCAGGCAAACCTGCAAGCTTAAACAATCCACAAATTTCATCCACATATATCAAGTGCATATCAGGATGTTCGGTTCCATCTCCTGCATAAGGATTAGCTAGCAGTTGTTCTACCATACCCGAAGGAATTTCATATTCAATATGTTCAATAGGTGCAGTAGGTTGAGGGGCAACTAGTGGTTTCGGTCGAGGTGAAGATACCCCGAACAAACCCCTCAAAGGATTATTTTCCATAGTAGCAAGTGACAATAAATTTCAGCACGTAGTAATATGTTTCCTTACCAATTTCCACTTAACAAGAGCCCTTCACTCCCCGACAATGGCGCCAGAAACTAGCCTTGATTACCCACAAGTATATGGGGTCAATTGTAGCCTTTTCGATAATTAAGAGTGTCGAACCCAACGAGGAGCAGAAGGAAATGACAAGTGGTTTTGAGCAAGGTAATGTCTGCAAGTGCTAAAATTGTAAGTAGCGGAGTAGTTTGATAGCAAGATAATTTGTAGAGAGCAAGTAATGATAGTAGTAACAAAAGTGCAGCAAGGTAGCCCAATACTTTTGAGGCAAAGGACAGGCCAAAACGGTCTCTTATGATAAGCAAAGTGTTCTTGAGGGTTAATTCGTGTTCGCTGCTTTGATAATTTGGTAAGTGGGTGGACCGGTGCTTAGGTGTTGTTCTTACTTGAACAAACCTCCTACTTATGATTAACCCTCTCGCAAGCATCCGCAACTACGAGAAAAGTATTAAGAATAAATTCCAACCATAGCATTAAACTTTTGGATCCAATCGGTCCCTTACGGAATAGCGCATAAACTGGGGTTTAAGCTTCTGTCACTCTCGCAACCCACCATCTAATAACTACTCCATAATGCATTCCCTTAGGCCCAAATATGGTGAAGTGTCATGTAGTCGACGTTCACATGACACCACTAAGGGAATAACAACATACATATCATCAAAATATCGAACACATATCAAGTTCACATGATTACTTGCAATATGATTTCTCCCGTGACCTCAAGAACGAAAGTAACTACTCACAAATGATAATCATTCTCAAGATCAGAGGGGTATTAAATAGCATAATGGATCTGAACATATAATCTTCCACCAAATAAACCATATAGAAATCAACTACAAGATGTAATCAACACTACTAGTCACCCACAATCACCAATTTATAGTTCTCGTATAAAGATTGAACACAAGAGATGAACTAGGGTTGGAGAGGAGTTGGTGCTGTTGAAGATGTTGATAAAGATAGCCCTTCCCAAGATGGGAGAGTTGTTGGATGATTGTAATGCCCCGGATCCGATGCGCCAGGTGTCTGCCAGTTATTCGCTGTCGTTGCCATGTCATTTGCTTGCGTGTTGCATTTTATCATGTCATCATGTGCATTGCATTGCATACGTGTTCGTCTCATGCATCCGAGCCTTTTCCCCGTTGTTCGTTTTGCAATCCGGCGCTTCTATGTCATTCGGCGTCCCCTTCTTGCCTCTCTTCATGTGCGGGTATTAAACTTTCTCGGAATGGCCTGATGCTTGCCAAGTGGCCTTGGTATACCACCGATAGACCGCCTGTCAAGTTTCGTGCCATTTGGAGGTCGTTTGATACTCCAACGGTTAACCGAGTTAGCCCGAAAGCCTCCTTCTCTTTGCAGCCCAACACCCTTCCAAAGTGGCCCAAAACCCATCTAACTCCCCTCCATGCTCTCGGTCGTTCGATCACGATCGTGTGGGCGAAAACCATGCTCCATTTGGACTCTCCTAGCTCCTTCTACCTATAAAACTAGACCTCCCCCGAAATTCGCGGTCTATTCCCCCCGAAACCCTAGCCCCGCTCCTCTCCGCGCCGCCGGACACGTCCGGTCCGGCCGGACAACGTCCGCCGCCACCTCCCCGGCCAATCCGCGGCCGCCATGTGGCGTCCCCGCGCCTCCACCGCCGCCGGCCCGCCCGGCCCGCTACGAGCCCGCGGGGCCTGATC
>NC_041385.1:169163774-169170855 GCF_002162155.2 Triticum dicoccoides
TGCCCCGTCGCTTCCCTCGCCGCCGTCCGCCGCCGTCACCGCGGATCTGGTCGGGCCGGACCGGATCCGGCCGTCCCGCGCCTCCCCGGTCTCTCCCTCGTCTCCGGCCTCCTTCCCCACCGTCTCCGGTGAGCTTCTCTGGCGACCTCCGGATCTGGATTAGATCCACCACTACCACCAACCAAACGTCGTCCCCATCCCGGATCCCTCCGTCCCGGAACGTCCTCGTCCCGGGTTGACTTTTTCGCGAGGTATAATTTTTCCTAAGTCCCCGAATCTATGTAATTTTCATGCCATATTCATCGCATCGTATCTATGCATCTGTAGCTCCATTTTGTGCGTGTAATATGTCAAATTGTTCGCCTCGACGAGTACATAATTTTATTACATTGTATTATTTTCACTTGAGGTCATCTTGATGCCTGAATCATCGTTGTAAGAGTGCTTCATAATGTTTTCTGCTGTCTGTTATCAGAACGAGCTCTTTTGTCATTTTTGCCATGATTGATGTGTGCATCCTATGAGGTTGATGTCTTCATGTGTTTTGATATATGCCATGTCTTCTTTACAGAGGTGCTTAAGGTGTATTTTTGTGATCAATGTGGTGACTAGCACAAGCATGCAAACTAGGCATCGTGATGTTGCTGATTTTAGTCCATGTTCTACTGTAATTTTGATGCCATGTAAACATGATGCTATAGAAAGATCCATGCATATTTTGAGATACTTCAGTAAGGATGTTTTGAACATATGGTTATTGTCTATCCATTCATGGCCTTGTTTGCAATTATGGAGTAGTATAGCATGTCAGTTGAGTGCTCTATTTTTGCTTCAAAATGTTTCCTGACAGATTGTTTACATGTTATTCAATTTGGCCAAGCTTGTTGTAGTTGATCCTTGCATGCTATGGACTTGTTCTTGACTTGGTTTGTTACATAAACATGTCTTTTTAATGATGCTATGATTATCTTGTCATGTAATGACTTGTGGTGAGTGATTCAAGCTTGTTAAGTAGGGTACATGATGTTGCTGTTTTGCTAGGCTGAATCTGTTATTTCGTGATGCTATATAAACATGTTGCTACTAATCATTCTATGCATAATCTGGAGATGTTCTATACATATGTTTTGATCTAAATGTCATGTTCTATCCATCCATGCCCATGGTAGCATTTATAGCCTGCTGTAGCTTGTTCATATCTTGTTCTAAAGTTGCTTCATAATGTTGCTGTCAGCCTGTTAACTTTAAGTTCAGTTGTTTCCATGTGTTTTTCTAGTGTTCCATGCACCCTATGAACTTGCTCTTGCCATGCTTAGCTTCATAAACATGCCTTCTTACTGTTGGTTGCCTTGCCATGCCATGTATTGCTCTGTAGTGAGTTGCACAAGCTCATTTACATGCCTTCATAATTCTGTTCCTGCCATGAATGAATCTGTATTATAACTTGCCATGTTCACGTGGGTGCCATCATATTTTCTGATCCTTTTTGGCTTATGGTCAGTAAAGGACTTTTGATCTATGCATTTAGTAGATTCATGCCATGCCTTTGTTTGCTATAATAAGTTCATGTAACATGTTGTTTGACAGCTCTAAACATTGCATCGTGATGTTATTTTCTGCAAAGTCTGGAATTGTTATAACTTGCAATCTTACCATGTGTGTTTGAGCATGTTCTAGTAGTTTCTGGAGATAGCTCAGTGTTCATGTTTTGTAATGATTTACCTGTACATCATGCCCATATCTTTTGTTTTCATGTTGTGGTACTGTAGCATGTTGTTTTGGTGCTTGCAATATGCCTAGTTGCTGTTTTGGACAGCTTGTCCTTTAAACTTGTTTCATGTGTGTGTGTTGAACCGTTGCTCCATTTTGAGTGTGCTCTATATGAAATTTGCTTAGAATTGCATGAAGTTTCATATTATCATGTTGCATACATGTTTTGAGGTGTTTGCTTGATGTTTGTATGCATTTTGCATCAATGCCATGTTTATCTTATTTTACTCATATCTTCTAGGCCGTAGCTCCAAATCTAATGAACTTCATATGTAACTTGACTAGAATCTCGTGTAGATCATCTTGTTGCATCTTAACTTGATGTTTAACTACTTGAACATAAGGTTTATTCAGATCTGGACCAATTTTGAAATATGCATATGAGGACTTACCGGAATTGTTATATGTTGTTCCCGGCCTCATTTAAACTTGCCTTGATGTGTTGCTCTTGTTTGCATCATCTCTTGCCATGAGTAGCTTCATGCAGTCTTGTCTTGCATCATGCTTGTTCGTGCATCATGCCTTGTTCATGTGTGGTGTGTTTACTATGTTGTGTGCTTCTTTTCGATAGTTCCTGTTTCGTTGGGATCGTGAGGATTCGTTCGTCTACGCTTGGTTCGGCTTCATCCGTTCGTCTTCTTCATGGACTCGTTCTTCTTCCTTGCGGGATTTCAGGCAAGATGACCGCTACCCTGGATCTCACTACTATCATTGCTATGCTAGTTGCTTCGTTCTATCGCTATGCTGCGCTACCTATTACCAGTTTATCAAGCCATCCCACATTGCCATGAACCTCTAACCTTTGACACCTTTCCTATGCAAACCTTTGTTTGGCTATGTTACCGCTTTGCTCAGCCCCTCTTATAGCGTTGCTAGTTGCAGGTGAAGTTGAAGATTTCTCCATGGTGGGCAGGATTTTGGTTGGGATATCACAATATCTCTTATATTATTATTAATGCAACTATATATTTGGTAAAGGGTGGAAGGCTCGGCCTTTTGCCTGGTGTTTTGTTCCACTCTTGCCGCCCTAGTTTCCGTCATACCGGTGTTATGTTCCCGGATTTTGCGTTCCTTACGCGGTCGGGTGATTTATGGGACCCCCTTGACAGTTCGCTTTGAATAAAACTCCTCCAGCATGGCCCAACCTTGGTTTTACCATTTGCCTCACCACCACCTACTTTTCCCTTGGGAGTCGCTCTCTCGAGGGTCATCTTTATTACAGCCCCCCCCCCCCGGGGCCAATGCTTGTCTAAGTGTTGGTCCAAACTAGAGCATCGTGCGGGACCATCCCTTGGCAACTTGGGTTACGTCGGTACCTGTACGCTTAGCTTATCCGGTGGTGCCCTGAGAACGAGATATGTGCAGCTCCTATTGGGATTGTTGGTGCATCGGGCGGTCTTGCTGGTCTTGTTTTACCATAGTCAAAATGTCTTGTAAACCGGGATTCCGAGTCTGATCGGGTCTTCCTGTGAGAAGGTCTATTCCTTCGTTGATCGCGAGAGCTTGTCATGGGCTAAGTTGGGACACCCTTGCAGGGTATAATCTTTCGAAAGCCGTGCCTGCGGTTATAGGCAGATGGGAATTTGTTAATGTCCGGTTGTAGATAACTTGACACCAGATCCGAAATAAAACGCATCAACCGCGTGTGTAGCCGTGATGGTCTCTTCTCGGCGGAGTCCGGGAAGTGAACACAGTTTCTGGGTTATGTTTGACGTAAGTAGGAGTTCAGGATCACTTCTTGATCATTACTAGTTGACGACCGTTCCGCTTGCTCTCTTCTCGCTCTTATTTGCGTATGTTAGCCACCATATCATGCTTAGTCGCTGCTGCAGCCTCACCACTTTACCCCTTCCTTTTCCTTTAAGCTTTGCTAGTCTTGATACCCATGGTAATGGGATTGCTGAGTCCTCGTGGCTCATAGATTACTACAACAACAGTTGCAGGTACAGGTTGTGCGATGATCATGACGCGAGAGAGATGCTTGCTTGCATTGAGTTCTTCTTCTGCTTCTTCGATCAGGGGATAGGTTCCAGGTCGGCAGCCTGGGCTAGCAGGGTGGATGTCGTTTGAGTTTCTATTTGTGTTTCATCCGTAGTCGACTGTAGCTCTGATGTATTGTGATGTTGTATTCGTGTGGCATTGTATGCCTTATGTATGTATCCCCATCTATTATGTAATGTTGATGTAATGATATCCACCTTGCAAAAGCGTTTCAATATGCGGGTCTATCCTTGGTGGGACCTTCGAGTTCCTTTTGGATAGGGTCGCATATTGGGCGTGACAAGTTGGTATCAGAGCCTCGACCGACCCTAGGAGCCCCTTGATTGATCGGGTAGTTTGGTCGTTGTTGAGTCTAGAATAAAACTATTTTCGGAGTCTAGTTATATCGGAGAGTAGGAATTCTTTTTACTCCTCAGCCCCTTCGTCGCTCTGGTAAGGAATCTTGACGTAGGTGTTTTGAATTACTCCTCTTCCCCTTCGAATTTTTCTTTAGGGTCACGCTGTTGGTTTTCCGGTAGTTGTTCCTCACCTCTTTTGATCCGGTGCATTTCTCGTCAAGTCGACTCGAGCCTCTTCATCTTTGAGTTCAATCCTCAGTGGTTTTTCTTTTCCCACCCGCCCTCCCTGTTCTTCTTCTCAGAGCCGGAGTCCGTAATCGAGTATCCATCCTACTCGTGTGAAGTCTTTGCTTTCTTTCCTCAATGATTTCAACTGGTGTTTTCTCTTCAAGATATTCTTCGGTTCCCCCTTCAAAGTTGCCTTTGTTTTCCCGCCCTCCCACCCTTTTTCTTCCCGGAGTCTGACTCTCTCTTGACCATCCATCTCATTCGTGCGGAACCTCTTCAGTTTTTCGTCAATTGTTTCAACCGGTGAATTCTCGTTTCATCTGACATTCTTCATCTCTTTTTCTTCTCCGGTGGACTCAATTCAAGTTTTTCGAGTTAATCATATTCTTTTCCTTCGATCAAGTATTCTCCCTGCTCATTCATCTCTCGCCAGTTTATCATTCCGGAGTTCGGAAGACATCTCAGGAGATTCGTTTGTCTTCGAATTAATTCGAGGTTGTCACCTCATTCAAATATTTCAATTGTTCCAGTGCATCATTTATCTGTTCAATAACCCTATCCAACGGTGTTATCTCTTCAGTGGGCCCTAACCCACAGGTCTTTTCCCAGGATCTTACCTGAATCTTCTAATTCCCCCGGAGTTATTCCTAAATTCTTTTCAAGTGTGACGTAAGAATGGATTCCATCAGTCACATGCCTTCTCCAAGATCGTTTTCAAAATCATTTCATTGTTGGCTTAACCTCTTCACTTTTCATTTTCCCGGAGTATCTTAGTAATTTTGGTGGTGTTTCTCGTCGTCTTTTGAAGATCAAGGAAGAGTTCCTCTTAAATCTTGCCCATTCTCCCAGAGATTCGTGGTTCTAGCTTCATGTTATCCTCTCGATTTATTTCAGTTTGTCAGATATTCTTTTCTTAACCATCCGGAGTTTGTCAGGAGTTGATTTATGTTTCTTTTCACCGGAGGCCATCATTCCAGTTACCATTATCCATTTATACCGGTGCTTCATTCAAGTGTTCTTTAATCAGCTCATGATCTCTTTGTCCTTTTGCATCTAAATCCCCTCAAGCAGATTTGTTCTTCTAATTCTTCCCGGTGATTCATCCTCTTTCGTCAGTCATTTCCGAATTCCAACGGTGGTTCGTTCAAGATTCTTTTCCTTGATTATCATTTTAATCCATTCGTTCTTTCCAATCCTACCGGTGGTTCATGAAGACCTTCTCAAGTTTGCGGCATGTCACTTCTCAATCCTTTTCAAGAAGAATAAGTAACATGCCAAATCCATTGCTTGTCATCAATTTAATTTGATGAAGGATAATCATACAATAAATCTTATTCTTATTTCATCCAAGTGATTAATCCCTTCCTTCGGAGTTTGTTCTTGATGAATAAATTCTAGTTCCAAGTGTTTCATCTTTTATTTTCCGGGTTCAAATTTCCTCGGTCATCTCGTCGGAACCCCCAGCTAAATCATCGCAAGGCTCATCCTATGCTTTCATCCGTTATTCTAACTCGTCATCCTTTTGTTACCGGAGTTCTTCATGGTGGTTCGTCATGATTTAATTCATCCTTCAAGTGTTCATCAAGATTCTTGTCGGTGAAGTTCAAGTATCTTTTCTTCTTGCGTCTCGAAGTGCAATTAATTCTCTGTATTCTTTTGAAGTTGAGTTTTGCATTTCTTCGTTCTTCTCAGATATTCAAATCCATTCAATCCTTCTAAATTCTTTTCTTTGAATTCCCTTTCAATTCTTTCCGGAGGTTTTGTGTTGTTCCTTTCATCAAGTATCTTTCCATCCTCTCTAGTTCGTGTTCTATTCTTTCCTTGTTTCAGCCGGAGTGCTGCCTAAATCCTTTGAGTCTTATTCGTTTCTTATCTCGTTCTAACCGGAGTTGTTTCATAGTCTATCTGATTCCGTGAGCTTTTGATTCTCGTCATTCTCGTCGTTCCTCTCTTCTTTTCGAGTGCTCTCGATTCCTTCTCTCTTCTCTTGAGTTCTTGCTTCACCTCATCCCTTTTCTCTCCCGTCTCGGTCCTAAGATCTCGGGACGAGATCTCTTGTTAGTGGAGGAGTGTTGTAACGCCCCGGATCCGATGCGCCAGGTGTCTGCCAGTTATTCGCCGTCGTTGCCATGTCATTTGCTTGTGTGTTGCATTTTATCATGTCATCATGTGCATTGCATTGCATACGTGTTCGTCTCATGCATCCGAGCCTTTTCCTCGTTGTCCGTTTTGCAATCCGGCGCTTCTATGTCATCCGGCGTCCCCTTCTTGCCTCTCTTCGTGTGCGGGTATTAAACCTTCTCAGAATGGCCCGATGCTTGCCAAGTGGCCTTGGTATACCACCGGTAGACCGCCTGTCAAGTTTCGTGCCATTTGGAGGTCGTTTGATACTTCAACGGTTAACCGAGTTAGCCCGAAAGCCTCCTTCTCTTTGCAGCCCAACACCCTTCCAAAGTGGCCCAAAACCCATCTAACTCCCCTCCATGCTCTCCGTCATTCGATCACGATCGTGTGGGCGAAAACCGTGCTCCATTTGGACTCTCCTAGCTCCTTCTACCTATAAAACTAGACCTCCCCCAAAATTCGCGGTCTATTCCCCCCGAAACCCTAGCCCCGCTCCTCTCCGCGCCGCCGGACACGTCCGGTCCGGCCGGACAACGTCCGCCGCCGCCGCCCCGGCCAATCCGCGGCCGCCACATGGCGTTCCCGCGCCTCCACCGCCGCCGGCCCGCGCGGCCCGCTGC
>NC_041385.1:169171390-169181759 GCF_002162155.2 Triticum dicoccoides
GCCGTCCGCCGCCGTCGCCGCGGATCCGGTCGGGCCGGACCGGATCCGGCCGTCCCGCGCCTCCCCGGCCTCTCCCTCGTCTCCGGCCTCCTTCCCCACCGTCTCCAGCGAGCTTCTCCGGCGACCTCCGGATCTGGATCAGATCCACCACTACCACCAACCAAACGTCGTCCCCATCCCGGATCCCTCCGTCCCGGAACGTCCTCGTCCCGGGTTGACTTTTTGCGAGGTATAATTTTGCCTAAGTCCCCGAATCTATGTAATTTTCATGCCATATTCATCGCATCGTATCTATGCATCCGTAGCTCCGTTTTGTGTGTGTAATATGTCAAATTGTTCGCCTCGACGAGTACATCATTTCATTCCATTGCATCATTTTCATTTGAGGTCATCTTAATGCCTGAATCATCGTTGTAAGAGTGCTTCATGATGTTTTCTGCTGTTTGTTATCAGAACGAGCTCTTTTGTCATTTTTGACACGATTGATGTGTGCATCCTATGAGGTTGACGTCTTCATGTGTTTTGATCTATGCCATGTATTCTTTACAGAGATGCTTACCATGTATTTTTGTGATCAATGTGGTGACTAGCACAAGCATGCAAACTAGGCATCGTGATGTTGCTGATTTTAGTCCCTGTTCTGCTGTAATTTTGATGCCATGTAAACATGATGCTATAGAGAGATCCATGCATATTTTGAGATACTTCAGTAAGGATGTTTTGAACATATGGTTATTGTCTATCCATTAATGTCCTTGTTTGCAATTATGGAGTAGTCTAGCATGTTATTTGAGTGCTCTACTTTTGCTTCAAAATGTTTCCTAGCAGATTGTTTACATGTTATTCAATTTGGCCAAGCTTGTTGTAGTTGATCCTTGCATGCTATGGACTTGTTCTTGACTTGGTTTGTTACATAAACATGTCTTCTTAATGATGCTATGCTTATCTTGTCATGCAATGACTTGTGGTGAGTGATTCAAGCTTGTTAAGTAGGGTACATGATGCTGTTTTGCTAGGCTGAATCTGTTATTTCGTGGTGCTATATAACATGTTGATACTAATCATTATATGCATAATCTGGAGATGTTCTATAAATATGTTTTGATCTACATGTCATGTTCTATCCATCCATGCCCCTGGTAGCATTTATAGCCTGCTTTAGCTTGTTCATATCTTGTTCCAAAGTTGCTTCATAATGTTGCTGTCAGCCTGTTAACTTTAAGTTCAGTTGTTTCCATGTGTTTTGCTAGTGTTCCATGCACCCTATGAACTTGCTCTTGCCATGCTTAGCTTCATAAACATGCCTTCTTACTGTTGGTTGCCTTGCAATGCCATGTATTGCTCTGTAGTGAGTTGCACAAGCTCATTTACAGGCCTTCATAATTCTGTTCCTGCCATGTATGAATCTGTATTATAACTTGTCATGTTCACGTGGGTGCCATCATATTTTCTGATTCTTTTTGGCTTATGGTCAGTAAGGGACTTTTGATCTATGCATTTAGTAGATTCATGCCATGCCTTTGTTTGCTATAATAAGTTCCTGTAACATGTTGTTTGACAGCTCTAAACATTGCATCGTGATGTTATTTTCTGCAAAGTCTGGAATTGTTATAACTTGCAATCTTACCATGTGTGTTTGAGCATGTTCTAGTAATTTCTGGAGATAGCTCAGTGTTCATGTTTTGTAATGCTTTACCTGTACATCATGCCCATGCCTTTTGTTTTCATGTTGTGGTACTGTATCATGTTGTTTTGGTGCTTGCAATATGCCTAGTTGTTGTTTTGGACAGCTTGTCCTTTAAACTTGTTTCATGTGTGTGTGTTGAACCGTTGCTCCGTTTTGAGTGTTCTCTATACGAAACTTGCTTAGAATTGCATGTAGTTTCACATTATCATGTTGCATCCATGTATTGAGGTGTTTGCTTGATGTTTGTATGCATTTTGCATCAATGCCATGTTTATCTTGTTTTGCTCATATCTTCTAGGCCGTAGCTCCAAATCTAATGAACTTCATATGTAACTTGACTAGAATCTCGTGCAGATCATCTTATTGCATCTTAACTTGATGTTTAACTACTTGAACATAAGGTTTATTCAGATCTGGACCAATTTAGAAATATGCATATGAGGACTTACCGGAATTGTTATATGTTGTTCCCGGCCTCATTTAAACTTGCATTGATGTGTTGCTCTTGTTTGCATCATCTCTTGCCATGAGTAGCTTCATGCAGTCTTGTCTTGCATCATGCTTGTTCGTGCATCATGCCTTGTTCATGTGTGGTGTGTTTACTATGTTGTGTGCTTCTTTTTGATAGCTGTTTCGTTGCGATCGTGAGGATTCGTTCGTCTATGCTTGGTTCGCCTTCATCCGTTCGTCTTCTTCATGGACTCGTTCTTCTTCCTTGCGGGATTTCAGGCAAGATGACCGCTACCCTGGATCTCACTACTATCATTGCTATGCTAGTTGCTTCGTTCTATCGCTATGTTGCGCTACCTATTACCAGTTTATCAAGCCATCCCACATTGCCATGAACCTCTAACCTTTGACACCTTTCCTATGCAAACCGTTGTTTGGCTATGTTACCGCTTTGCTCAGCCCCTCTTATAGCGTTGCTAGTTGCAGGTGAAGTTGAAGATTTCTCCATGGTGGACAGGATTTTGGTTGGGATATCACAATATCTCTTATATTATTATTAATGCATCTATATATTTGGTAAAGGGTGGAAGGCTCGGCCTTTTTCCTGGTGTTTTCTTCCACTCTTGCCGCCCTAGTTTCCGTCATACCGGTGTTATGTTCCCGGATTTTGCATTCCTTACGCGGTCGGGTGATTTATGGGACCCCCTTGACAGTTCGCTTTGAATAAAACTCCTCCAGCAAGGCCCAACCTTGGTTTTACCATTTGCCTCACCACCACCTACTTTTCCCTTGGGAGTCGCTCTCTCGAGGGTCATCTTTATTACAGCCCCCCCCCCCCGGGCCAATGCTTGTCTAAGTGTTGGTCCAAACTAGAGCACCGTGCGGGACCATCCCTTGGCAACTTGGGTTACGTCGGTACCTGTACGCTTAGCTTATCCGGTGTTGCCCTGAGAACGAGATATGTGCAGCTCCTATCGGGATTGTCGGCGCATCGGACGGTCTTGCTGGTCTTGTTTTACCATTGTCGAAATGTCTTGTAAACTAAGATTCCGAGTCTGATCGGGTCTTCCTGGGAGAAGGTCTATTCCTTCGTTAATCGTGAGAGCTTGTCATGGGCTAAGTTGGGACACCCCTGCAGGGTATAATCTTTCGAAAGCCGTGCCTGCGGTTATAGGCAGATGGGAATTTGTTAATGTCCGGTTGTAGATAACTTGACACCAGATCCGAAATAAAACGCATCAACCGCGTGTGTAGCCGTGATGGTCTCTTCTCGGCGGAGTCCGGGAAGTGAACACGGTTTCTGGGTTATGTTTGACGTAAGTAGGAGTTCAGGATCACTTCTTGATCATTACTAGTTGACGACCGTTCCGCTTGCTTTCTTCTCGCTCTTATTTGCGTATGTTAGCCACCATATCATGCTTAGTCGCTACTGCAGCCTCACCACTTTACCCCTTCCTTTTCCTTTAAGCTTTGCTAGTCTTGATACCCATGGTAATGGGATTGCTGAGTCCTCGTGGCTCACAGATTACTACAACAACAGTTGCAGGTACAGGTTGTGCGATGATCATGACGCGAGAGCGATGCTTGCTTGCGTTGAGTTCTTCTTCTGCTTCTTCGATCAGGGGATAGGTTCCAGGTCGGCAGCCTGGGCTAGCAGGGTGGATGTCGTTTGAGTTTCTGTTTGTGTTTCATCCGTAGTCGGATGTAGCTCTGATGTATTATGATGTTGTATTCATGTGGCATTGTATGCCTTATGTATGTATCCCCATCTATTACGTAATGTTGATGTAATGATATCCACCTTGCAAAAGCGTTTCAATATGCCGGTCTATCCTTGGTGGGACCTTCGAGTTCCTTTTGGATAGGGTCGCATATTGGGCGTGACAATGATGATGACGATGATTTCCCCCTCCGGGAGGGAAGTTCCCCCAATGGAATCGCTCCGTCGGAGGGCAAAAGTGCTCCTGCCCAAGTTCCGCCTCGAGACGGCGGTGCTTCGTCTCGAAATTCCTCTCCTTATTTTTTCTAGGTCAAAATGAGGGGCACCGGAGGCGGGCCGAGGAGGGCAACACCCACCAGGGCGTGCCTGGGCCTCCTGGTGCGCCCAGGTGGGTAGTGCCCACCTGGTGGCCCCCCTCTAGTACTTATTTGCTCCAATAATTCTTAAATATTCCATAAAATCCTCGGGAAGTTTTAGCTCATTTGGAGTTGTGCAGAATAGGTAGCCTGACGTAGCTTTTTGGGTCCAGATTTCCAGTTGCCAGAACTCTCCCCCTTTCTGCATACCTTGCATATTATGAGAGTAAAGGCATTAGAATTACTCCAAAAAGCATTATTATACAATAAAACAACATAAATAATAGTAGGAAAACATGATGCAAAATGGACGTATCATGGGTCAACGGTGGTATGGTGGTGTCGGTATAGCCCCTATTGTTGTGCTTACTCAAGACCTCCCATGGCTCCCGTTGTGGTGTTGCGAGCTTCGTGTTCTTGGCGTTGTCTTGGTTCATCTTTGCTCAATGATGCTGCAAGATGCCTCCCCAACTTGCTAATCATTCCCGAATTTTCATGGCGGTGTTCCCATTCAAGGTTCGTACCTGTTACTCGTTGATTGTGGATGCTCCTATGTTGCGCCATGGTGTCCAGTACGCACGCCGGTGTGGTGCGTTTGGCCGCTTGCCAAGACTTGGTATTGTGATCCTTTGACGACCCCCCTCATCTACTTGTGCGTCTCATGGTGTTGTCCTTGGCCTGCTAGCGAGGCGTGCCTTGTCTGGGGCGTCCGTTTTGTTGTTTCTCTTCTTGTTCTATCCTTTCTTGTACGGCTTTTCGCCCAGTTTTCCTCATAAACTGGATCAATCTTATGGCATTAAGGCCACTTTGAAATATATTCGGGTGGGGAGTCCCCACCCCCACCCCGGTGACAATTTCAAAAAAATGATGCCATATGGGAGGCTGCTCCTATGCCGAGGTACATGTCCGTGATTGGCAGGAGTTTGGGCTTGCTGCATGTTCGTGTTGTTGAGGGTGTGGATGAGTGCAGTCTGGTCCCACGCCGGAGGGGTGGCGCTAGGTGCACTAGCCGGTGCACGGTGTAGTGGGTGTGCAGGAGCACCACCGGTTTGCCAGACGACCCGTAGAGCTGAGCCGAGCGGTCGAGGGACGACCCCATAGTGTGCAGCCATGCCGACAGAAGGAGTGGCGCCTCCTGGACGTGGGCTGAGGATGCCGGTGTTGGGAGCAAGGGGATGCCAAGGCCTGGGCCAGGCGTGGACGATGGCAGGCCAAGGCGCTGGGGCGGGATCATAAGGGCAAGGAGCATAGGTACCCCTGCCAGAGTGCGGTGTTTCCCCCCGCTGGAGTTGTTGGCATTTCCCTTGCCTTTGTAGAGACCTCAAATAGAAGGAATATTCACGTGCTTCAATAAAATTTATGTGACATATGTGATATTATAAAAAAGTGTTAATCATTATTATTTAAAAAATGTTAAACGTATCTAAAAAATGTTCTTTATACAAAAAATGTACAAATGTGTATGAAAAAAGTAGACATCAAAAGCATATACTTAAAAAATGTTAATTTTGTATTTAAAAAATTCTTAAACCTATATTAAAAAAATTCACATGTTTCAATAAAAATATATGTGACATTTAATAAAAATTTAATTATGTATTTGGAAACATGTTAAATGTGTATAAAATGCTCGTGATCTATACACAAGAAGGTACAAATGTGTATGAAAAGTAGACACCAAAAACATTTATTTGAAAAAATATGAATCACATACTTGAAAATGTTTAACCTATCTAAAAACGTTCCTAATATGCAATTATAAAAAATGTACCTTATCTATATAGAAAATGTTCATGCGTTTCAATCAACATAATGTTACATTATAAAAGAATGTTAATCATGAATTTAAAAAATCTTAAACATGTATATGATAATGTTCTTGATTTATACAAAATATATTAATCATGTATCTGGGAAATGTTACACATGTATGAAAGTAGACATCAAAACCATATATTTGAAAAATGAGAATCATGTGTTGTATAAAATAGTAACTTGTATAAAAAATTGTTACTTATTTTTTTGAACACGGTACAAACGCAAAGCACTCATAAATACGCGCATACACTCATCCCTATCAACACCCACACGCCTCATAGTCGATGAGAATGCATCCTCCCATTGAACGCGCATCGCTAGAAATCCTGAAGTAAATATAGAAAACGCGAGCACCATAATTTAAACCCTGATGGGCTAGGGATACCATTGTCCACCTAACCATCCAAAATTGGTTTGCAAAAAAACAATAGTTACTTAATTATATAAAATGTACATTGTGTATGAAAAGGTAGATATTAAGGAATATATTTTAAAAATAATGTTAATCTTGTATTTGGGAAATGTTAATTATGTATAATATAATGTTCCTGATGTTTACAGAAAATGTACTATGTTTATGAGAAAATGTAGCATGTGTTAAGAAAATAAAAAAACAAAATCAAAGAAAATCAATGGGAAAAAAGAAAAGAAAAGCTGAAGAGAAAAAAAGAAATAGAAAAAAAAAGAACCAAAGAAAACAAAAGGAAGAAACTAGAAAAGAACCAAGGAAACCCGACTCAAACTGCGAAACTCGGAGAAAGAAACCACACAAAAAAGGGCCCTAACAGTGAAAACTGAACAAAGAAAAAACACAGAAAAAAAAAGCACAAAACAATTTACAGAACCGGGCCGGCCAGGTTGCATCGCGCCTAAGGCGAGGGGAGCATACATCCCGCTATAAGCGACATATACTCCCGCATATATCGGCCGTACCGATTCCTATTGCGTTTTATCAAAGCGGATGAGTTTTCTTTTATCAAATCGACATATACTCCCGCATATACTTCCGCGCGTTTGGGCCAGCCCAGCATATTGTTTTCTTAGCATATTCAATCTCGGGGGGCGGGGCATTTCCTAAACAGCGCCTTAAGCGCCGCTTAAAGGGCATTTCGCATTGTGTGCCCCTCATCTGGGCCAACCAATTTACTTCTTTTTTCTCAGTTTTTAAACTCCAAAAAGCATGCACGCTATGAGATTCGAACCGCAGACCTCCCAGATCAGTATTGGAGGCAGTAAGAAGTCGGACTCGCGAGATGTTGTGCCTAATTTTCTTTTTTTTTCATTTCTTCAATGTTAAAGACCATAGTGGTTTTCTGATTTAGGTTTCTTTTTCTTCGGTCTTGTTTTGACCGGTTTTCTTCTTCTCCTTTTCTCTTTCTCTTTCTTTGTCCTTTTTTAACATTCATGAACTTTTCTTGAATTTGTGAACTATTCAAATTCACAAAAAAAATCAAATCTTGTGAAATTTTTATAATTCATGATGTTTTTTGAAAAAAAATTCAAATCAATGAAAAATTCAATTTCATAATTTTCTTCTTCAAAATCGATTAACTTTTTTATCAAAGCGGATGAGTTTTCTTTTCAGAGTTGATGAAACTTTTTCAAAATTGATGTACGATTACCAATTTTGTGAACTTTTTTCTCAAAATTCATGACTTTTTTCAAAATTGATGTACCTTTTCCAAGTTATGATCTTGTTGGACGTTTGTAAACATTTTTAAAATCTGTGATTATTTTTGAATTCACGAACTTATTTGATTTTTCATCATTTTTTCACTTGTTTAATTTTGATGATTTTTCATGAAAATATCAACCGTTCGAATGGTCAACAGTTGACCAGCCAACCGTAAAACGAGCGAACAAAAGTACCGTATAGATTTTTCATGAAAATATCTAAATCATTTTTGTATAGATGTTTAACATTTTAAAATACATGATTAACATTTATAAATACATGTTTTGAACATTTATTTCAACATGTTAAACATTTTTTATACAAGTTGACACCTCTCTCGCCCCGTGTCGCCGCTCCCCCTTCCCCCCTGATGAGCGACCCGGTCATGCAAAACCAGCCGCCGGGCACCGCCCTCTCTTCCCCTCGCGCCGCCGACGGGATCACTGTTGCCTCTCCTGGAGTGGCGGTCGCGGGGGTTGCTGCTTCAGCCGAAGCGGCACGATTGAGAGGCCAATGTGTTGAAGCACGGTGGGGCACATAGGCTAGTGGCGGCACTCGCTGCCTGGCGACAATGCAACACAACGAAGCGAGAAGGTCCGTGGTGGTACGATGCACTTCGTGGAGGCTGGGGTCGGCCGAGCCATATCCATGCTTGGACGAGCGTGCGGGTGTGCGGCTGGCTTGGCCTCGGGCGTGACGCGATGGGTGCCTTCACTGGCCTGCGCATGGAGTCCCAACATTGGCCTGCTAACGGCTGGCCACGGATCTGGGCAATGCGTCCGATGGGTCTGATTTGGTGAGTGGGGCGTCTCCAGGCGGCCTAAGCATAGTTTCAATGGTGTGGTGTTGTCGGGCCTCGGCTGCTTAGCGCCATGGTGGTGCTGATGGTTGCGGTGGCGACTCGCTGTGGAGGTGTTGGCCGGTTCTGACGGTGGTTTGGCGGGCCACAACAAAGGCAGCTTCTTCTACAAGGTGTTGCGGCGGATGCAGAGTGATCTAACACAGATGGTGTGCCCCATTCCAACGGGCAGAGTTGCAAGTGCGCCATGCCTCAGATCCAAGTCATGCCCGTCTTTGGTCCGTGTTAGCGGCGACGACGCCCGTGGATGTTATTTCCCCTTCTTGAAGGTGTCGTTGTGGTTTGTTGGCATTTGCTCTCTCTCTCTCACTTGTCTGGTTGTCTCCGGACAAAAGCTTAGGTTCGGATCATGGCGTTCTTGAAGTTGCTTCTTTGTTGGGAGCATTTTTTTGAGACATGGTCGGGGAGGTCCTTTTTGTATTCCTTTGGTGATCATTGTGGTTCTATATTGTTCATCAAGGATGCTATGTACGTCGTCGCTAGTGAGTCCGAAGACGGTGACTTTCTTGAGGTTGTCTGAGTCCCACCACCCACCTGCCAACTCTTTTCAACAATTAAGGGTGGTTGGTATGTCGGCAATTAGAGTTCGCTTAGAGTCATTGCTCTCTATAGGTGACATTGGTTGAGATGCGGCTTTGTTGATTAGTTTATGACATGCCCTTTAGGGTTAGAATTGTTTTGCTTGCATTCGAGTTGGTGTGGTGTTTGCTTCTCACCAACTTGTAGTGGGAGCTAGTCCGCGTTCTTGTATTTTATCCTCTGCCTCCTATAAAGTTAAGGCACACAATTTACGTGCTCTAAAAAATATGCATTGAAATATATTTTTAGTGTGGTCAAAAACATTTTTCTAAACAACGCAAACATTTTTTTACATTGTACTATAACATTTTTAAATGTCAACCACATTTTTATGAAACACGTGAATATTTTTTAAATGCAACGTACATTGCTTTTGAATGTCAGCCGGTGGATTATCACGCTTGCGGTCCGCCGCCATGGTTGCACGCCACATATCCCACATGCCGTGGTGAACCTGACTCCCCATGACCTCTCCTTTCTGCAACAATGCCTTTGTTACAAAAAAAACTGTAACTAGACTCTATTACAAAAATAATAAATTACAACAAAAAAATATAACAAGATCCCTATTGCCTAGAGAAATACAACAACACCTCCGTTGTCAAAAAACTGTAATAAGATCTTTACTGCAAATTGACCTATGTTTCGCCAGAAATTCTGCAACATGACCCGTGTTGCAGAAGTTTTTTGCAACACGACCTTTGTTGCAATTGTAGAGGATGACACCCCGCAACCCAATTCGGAAGATCCAACCTCGCACGAAGCGGCATATCTTTTAAAAAGATCGCCGGCCGACACGTAGCAACTTCCTTTTTTTAATGGTACAAACATTTTTTGGAAGTTGAGTGAACATTGTTTTTACACTGCATAAACATTTTTAAATGTGTGCCAAACACTTTCAGAAAAATAAGAAATATATTATTCCATAATATATTTATTTAATATTTTTAAAGCATAAAAATAATTAAAAACAAAAACAAAAGTGACGTGTAAGTGATGAAAGCACATGGTTACGGGCCGGCCAGTACCGGCTCCGTGTAGGCGACGCGTTCTTCTGTCTCGGCCTCCTGCTTGCAGTTCCAAGATCTTTTTTGAGACGGATAAGTCCCAAGATTGAGGACCTAGAGGCGACAACGCATAGTGGAGGTTGAAGTACAAATTTGAAAATGATGGATTTGTTCCCATCCGGTAAAGACTTTAGTTTCAATCCGAGAACTGTAGCACA
>NC_041385.1:169182194-169184545 GCF_002162155.2 Triticum dicoccoides
AACAAACCCGGAGGCAACAGTCGACAACGCACACGGTGATGGTTTAGCAGGAGCAGTCTGAGACCGATGGATTTGTCAACTTTTAACCCGAAAACTGTACCACAGACGCCGAGGCTTGAGTTCGTATGGACCCGGTGCGGCAATGTGTGATGGCCTCATTTTCGGTGAAAATGAAACGTTGGAGCCGCTCCCCTTGGAGCATGCGAGCTGATCAGCTGAAACAGCGCACCACATCACACCAGAGGCCGAGACATACATACGCCACAGATGGCCTACGTCACGTGCCTGACCATGTCCGCAGAGCTGCAATAACTTTTGCCCGCACATGCGCGGTTCCGGCTCAGGCCGCGCCACGAGCGGCGGGTGAGCTGTGTGCGTGTGTGGCATCGGCGCACTCACCCGGCAGCTTGATTGCGCGACGAGACGGGGATGAGATAAGCGGGGCATCTCATCGATCTGACCTCTGCGAGCGAGCTCTCCACGAACGGGAACTGGCGAGTTTGGCGTGATTTGGGCCCGTCGAGGCGGGCATGTGCACCGCCTCCTCTTCTTCGACGCAGTTTTTAATCCAGGATTGTTCTTTTAGGTGAAAATGTAGGAATTTATTTATATTGTATTTTTTGGTATATAAAAATATCCAAGAACTGGCTGCACGAACGCTTACCCCAATTAACACGCGCGCACACACACACACACTATACCCTATGCACACCTTTGAAAGACTGGGTTGAGATAAATAAAGTCACCACATGTGTCTTGTTGTTGATCTCTCCCTCAACGAACATCGCTACTAAGTCTAAAATGATTTTGGGATTAGAAACAAACACTGGAAACCCCTTGAAGAAAAAATGGAGAAAAAGAATGTAAAAATTTGCAGGTGAGACTGCTAGCTAGTGTTGGAAGAATCATTCTGATTCAGTCTTTTCTTACTGGAATTCCGTACTTTACAATGTCTTTTTATGGGTTGCCAGTGGGTATTTTTAAGAGAATGGATTTTTTTAGGGTTAGAATTTTATGACAAGTATTGAAAGAAAAAGTACCATCTTGTTATATGTTTTGAGGTCTGTAGGCCCGTCCAAAGACATGGGCAGTCTGGGAATTCAAAATCCGGCTCCGATGAACAAAGCTCTGCTTTGTAAGTGGTGGTGGAAACTTTTTAGTTCAGGTGGGTTGTGGCAGGAGATTATTCTTAATAAATATTAAAAAAGAAAATGCCTGAATGCAGTCACAGCCAAACAGGGAGATTCTCAATTCTGGGTGGAAATCCTCAAACATAGAGAACATTTTCTCTCCCTTTGTAGGTTCATTGTGGGTGATGGGGAAAATGTGAGGTTTTGGGAGGATCGGTGGATTGGGCCAAAAGCACTGAAACATAGTTTCCCCAGATTATACAATATGTGCTTTGATAGAATAAATATGTAAGGGATGTTCTTGAGGATGGGACTGCTAATGTGAAATTCAGGAGGACTCTGACTGGGGATTCTTTGGACCTGTTCAATCATATTAAAGAGGCGTGTGCTTCTTTTGCTCTGTGTGATAGAAAAGATGAGGTTAGATGGACTCTAACTAAAAATGACATTTATTCAGTTAAATCCTTCTACAGACACTTGATAAAAAATAGTTAAATACCCACATCTCTTTATGTGGAATGTTAAAATGCCACCTAGAGTAAAAGTTTTTATGTGGTTAGCTCACAGAAATAGTATTCTTACTAAAGACAACTTACTCCGAAGGGGGTGGAGGGGTGATAGGAAATGCCCTTTTGTGGGCGAGAAGAAACTATCAATCTTCTCTTTCTCACCTGTTCGGTAGCCCACTTGCTTTGGAATGTGTTGAAATGTGCATTTAATTTGTCTGATGTTCCTGATAACATGGATTCATCGCTTGGTACCTGGGGTAAGAAAATTTAATAAGGATGCGAGAGGGCTAGTAATGGTAGGATTTATGCCATTTATGTCATTTGCTGGACCTTGTGGAAATTGTGCAACAGTGTGAATTTTGATAACAACAAGGTTGATGATCCTTGTACCCCTGTTAGTTTGTCTCTGAAATGACTTCATGATTGGAATATTTTGCAGAAAAACCCTGAAAGAAATAAATTGACGGCGGCAGGCGTGAGACAAGTTGGAAGAGTTGCCGGGGAGGTCTTCATGGCGGCTCATGGATGGCGTCTTGGAGGGGGAAGAATTACAGCGGGGTGTTGCTGGCGTTCTGAACCCAAGACTATACCCAAGCGAGTTCGTTGTGTGGATGCTCCTCCGAGGCGTGTTTCCTTTCTTTTGTCTCTGCCTTCTGGCCTGTACCATGGTATATGTCGCATGTTTTAGTTAAAAACCTTCAAGAGGCCAAAC
>NC_041385.1:169184702-169187933 GCF_002162155.2 Triticum dicoccoides
AAAAAAAGTCAAGTCTACATACTCTAAATTTTGAAATAAGATAAGTAGTATTTATACTTTTAACATACCATAGAGGGTAAAAAAGATACACCCGTGCATTGTTCAAGACATAACAAAGAAAACAAGTACTTCGTCCGGATGGGAATATAAGCCGGAAATGGGAATTTAGTTTGTCAATTTAAATTGTGAAACATATATTATATTCCAAAAGATGTATTAAAACTCCATTAGACAACAAATGTAAAAATGTTATATAGTTTTTTCAAAAGGAGGATAACCCCTGGTCTCCGCATAGAGCGATAAACTTATTTTTTATGTCAGACAAAATATTTTTGTGGTGATCAAATCAAAGACCTATAAATCCATGCCATAAATTATATTTTTAGTTTTGCTAAAGCACGTCTAGATATGATTTAACTACTGCACATCTAAATCCTATATCATTGATTTTACGTTAAGATTCCTGCAAGCATTTTCTTAGTTTTTTTATCTTTATTTTTTATTTTGATTGAGTCACTTACGTGTGCAATAACTAGGGCACAAGACAAAACCATATATTTTCATAAGTGAGTACTCCCTACATTTCTAAATATAAGCCCTTTTAGATATTTCAATGTAGCAGCAAAATAAGTGAAATTACACTCTAAAATATGTCTATATGTATTTGTATGTAGTCTCTAGGGAAATCTCTAAAAAAAGGCTTATATTCAGAAACGGAGGCAGTAGTATTAAGATGGAAAAAAGGCTGCACATGCACTAATCACTTTTGCATATATTACTACGAGTGATATCATACATTTATTCCCGGTACAGCTGTATAGGGGCACTACCGTATTGTAGTAAACGGTACGTACGCGTACATACATAACGGCAAGCAGACAAAGGCCCAGAACAAAACAAAGATAAAATATCATCAGACAACATAGTACCGCGAGAAAAGAACGAGACGAGATCACAACCAAACGTACGTCGTCGGTACGTGCACACAGAGGTGGAACCGGGCCTGTCGTGTGCGTCGAGTGCTCAGAGCTCAGGCCGCGATGGAGCTGTCCAGCTTGAGCTCATCGGCGGCCTCCAGCCCTGCAGTCACAGCGGTCGGCGGCGCGGCGGCGGCGACGGCCCCGCGCGCGGACATGAGGTGCTCGTGCACGCGTGCGGCCATTCCGTCGAGCCCGGCCTGCAGCCGCGCCTCGAGCGCCTCCTTGGGCGTGCCCCGCACGGGCTCGCACTCGAACTCCCACCGCAGCAGGCAGCCGCCGGCCGCGGCGGGGACGACGCGGAACGCGGCGAAGAAGGCGCCGAAGCCCATGTTGTTGTCGTTCATCTCGTAGCGGAAGAAGCGGCGGGCCTGGTCGTGCTCGAGGAGCGTCTCGTGCGCCCAGTCGGCGGGCGTCCCGTCGGCGGGCGGGGTGCCCTCGCAGTAGCGGACGCACCCGGGCGCCGCCGCGCCGGAGGACGCCAGGCGGCACACCGCCACGCGCGGGTGCCACTTGTGGAACGCCAGGAAGTCCGACAGCAGCGCCCACGCCTCGTCCGCCGTCGCCGTCGGCACCGGGGACACCACCCGGCCCTCCCACTCCAACGCCTTGCGCTGCGGTACAGCGGCGGCTTGTCCGGCGGTCGGCACGTCCATGGACGACGGAGCCCCTTGGCAGCTTTTTCGGTGCTGTAGTGTATTCGACAGTACGAGCCAAGTAGTGAGTGGGCATATGATGCCTCGCTGTGATGTCCGAGCGCAATTTATAGATGAGCCCGCGCTCTATTCGGGGTTTTAGGTTATGGCAGCCCGGATCGGCCAAGATAGGTGCACTTGTGCGGCTGACACGATGTTTGTGGGGGTGGCCACTTCCATTCACTTGGATATGGATTAGATTAGTGTCCATTTCATCGATATATTTTTCTTTTATTTCCAAGTCGAAGACCTGCACCACTGAATTACAATTTTTTATCCCCTTCCGCAAAATAAAAAATAAAAAATCTTAGCCGTGTTTGCCAAACTGTCCGAAGACCAGCACCGGTCACGGAATACTAGCCACACAAAGAACTTAAACTTAAGGGGTGCCCACGGTTTTCATAGCAGATGCTCCCATCCGTAGTCGATGCAACCAGCAAAAGTGACAAGATAGGTGTCTTTGTAGTGTGCTCCTCAGAGATGGTTCAGTTCTAGATCCACTTGTCCGAGCCCTCGAGAAGCTCCTCGTCCGAAAAATTCCATTCCTTGCTCCGTGGCTCCCGACCCTCGCGCCGCCCGAGCCGAGTGAATCGGGGAGGGGAGTGGGGGGGACCCTGCTTGCCGGTGGGCCCTTGGATTGACTTCCTCTTCTCCGGTTCGTGCTTCGATGGCTTGGGATTGCTCGGATTTTGGACAGGGAGAAATCCCTGCATCCTATGCTGGCAGTGGCGACACCCGCGAGTGACGTTCTTTTTTTGGAGGCGATGCCATGGTCGTTATCTGTGCCCCTCTTCGAGCATCAGGGGAAACCCTAGGTACGGGTTTCCGGATCGGATAACGACAAGATCTTGATGTCGTTCTCCTTCGTGAAGGTGTTGTCTTGTTTGCTCGCGGTGTCCTCGGTGTGGATTTGGAGATGTTGGTTGCCTAGTTGTCGGTGGGATTGCTTCTTTGGTCGGCGAGTTTAATTGGGTTATCTTTATTTGGGTCGAGCATCTCATGTCTCTTTACTTCCGGCACCATGCTCACGCTTCTTGCATCCGTGTCATGTGTTGTACCACCTCTTGTATTCATTCTAACTTCTTTTATCAATGAAATGATACGCAAGCTTTGCGTGTTCGCGAAAAAAGAGAAGCTCCACGCCTAAGATCAAACTTCAGATATCCAAGAATTGCATAATGGCAGCAATCAAAAGGGATCCGTGAAGACCACTAGTTCAAGAGTTGTTGGCTTTGTTGTCCCACACCGTACACTGCGCCCAAGGTGCTGGTTTGACCAGAGCACACAAATAAGGTGTAAGTTGCTGGAGGGAGGCAACAACAATTCACTGTGCCAAAAGAGAGAGGAAGCACCATTCTGGACCTCGATGGTGGTCGATACCCTGAAGATGGTTGTCTCCTCATTGGAGGCCGAGGTCTCTAGCGCGGACCATGGGAGAAGGATGGATATCTTAGCGATCTAGAGCCAGTTTGAGCATAGGGCGTCTTTGAGAGCTTTGAGCTTGAGAGATCCCAGGTGGACAGGAGTGCACACATTTTCCCATGCCACCAAGCATTGCG
>NC_041385.1:169188332-169241070 GCF_002162155.2 Triticum dicoccoides
TGACAAACCATTATTTGATTCAGCAAAGTATAATTATGGGAATCAAAGGTGGAGGCGTACTATGGCAGTGAAAAGGGGATTAAGTTAGAAAAATAAAAAAAACGATTATTTGCGTGTTCCTTTTTTTTGAAAAAAAACTCTATATTAATTAATTAATAATGTTATTACAATCATTCATTACAAAATTCGCCACACAAGGCGGAACACTATTAAGAAGAATCTGATATCCCATCAGATTTATTCATAAAGCTAAACTTGCAATTTCGTGTGCCACCTTATTGGCCTGCCGATTAATTTTCACAATTTTAAAATTTTTGAGCATCGTCAATATACTCAAGGCTTCTTTCTTCAGATCAACGAGCGGAGACATGTCAAGATTCTCATTTGCAAGGAAAGAACGGACAAAGGCATAATCAGTCTCCAAAATAATGGATTGGTGAAGAGTAATACCTATATAAAGACCTGCGAGACAAGCACGTAGCTCAGCTTCGTTCACGCTGCAACACTGACCCAGAAAGTCCCACGAAGAAATAATAACTTCACCAGATGAGTTCCTAACAACCACCTCCACACTGGCCGCACTAATACTCTCCACATAGCTGGCATCAATATTGATCTTGATATAATCATCTGGTGGAGGCTTCCATCCCACCTGTTCTTGTGATGTTGCGAAACCTGGTGTAGCACCTCCCACTTTCCCTTTACCTTTGTTACTAGTAACAACCTCAACGGAGTTGTGACCGGACGTAAAAGAAGACCAATAGTTTACCACAAAAATTGCAGATGCGGCAATGGATTCCTTCCCTTTCCCAAAAATTAAATCATTTCTCAGGTGCCATGCTCGCCAGAACAGAAACAAAACTTGCCCTCTCTGTTGCAAGCTCAAAAGATCCAACAAAATCAATAGCCAATCTGGTCCCGAGAATTTGAACCACTCTTCATCAGGAATATTCCACGATTCTCTCAAGGCCAGTCGTAGTGCACGAGCCTTAGGACAAATAACTAGGGCATGAAACATGCTTTCCTCTTCTACTCCACAAATAGAGCACATACCTGAAGTAATCTGATGGTGCTTAACTCCATTGGTCTGGACCGCCAAGCTATCGGTCGCGGCCCTCCAAGCAAAAAAATTTATCTTCTGAGGGATATTAGCCTTCCAAATTAAATTCCAGAGTCTTCTTTCTCCACATGGATCACCACTAGATTGACCCAATTTATCTTGACTATCCTTCAACTTAAGTGCTAAATTGTACGCACTTTCAACGGAAAATATACCGTTATTCTCATAGTGCCACGCAATAAAATCCCCATCCCCATAAGCATGAATACGAATCTTAAGAACCTCCTCTGCATCATGGGGATAGAAAAGATACTTGATCAAATTTTCATCCCATGCCTTTCTCCCACTCAAGAACAAATCAGAGACCCACTTCAATCTTGTATTGTGCCTTTTAGCTGAAATTTTAAGTCCAGTGTTCCTGGGTAACCAATTATCCCTTCAAATATTAATGCTAGATCCATCTCCCACCCGCCAAATGACACCATTCTTAAGCAATTCCAGACCATGCATAATACCCTGCCAAGTCACTGATGCAGACTGAGGAAACACTGTATCAAGAATATGTCCATGAGGGTAATACTTTGCCTTCATCAGCTTAGCACACAACAAATTCGGATGAACCAATAACCTCCACGCTTGTTTGGCTAAGAGGGCTTGGTTAAATAATCTAAGATCCCGGAATCCCATACCTCCCTTACCTTTAGACCTAGTCAATTTGTCCCAAGCTAACCAATGTATTTTTCTTCGATCTTCCTCATCTCCCCACCAAAAATTCCTAATAATTGTGTTAACTCCTCACAAAGGGAAGTTGGGAACTTAAAAATACCCATAGCATACACAGGTAGAGCTTGAATAACTGATTTTATTAAGTCTTCTTTCACCCCACACGAAGCGTATTTCTCTATCCAGTCAGAGAGCCTTTTCAAAACCTTATCTTTAGTAGATTGAAACTTACCAGCTTTCATTCTTCCCTCAGGAACCGGAAGTCCAAGATATTTATCTTCGAACCCATCGACCGTAATATTTAAGATTACCATAATAGCCACTTGATTCTCCAAACTGCACTTTTTCCCAAACATCATGGAACATTTATCAGGACTTAATAACTGCCCAGTCCCTTTCTCGTACTTCGTCAGAATATTTTTAATGACAATTGCTTGATCAATGGAGCCTTTGAAAAATATCATATTGTCGTCCGCAAACAACAAGTGGGAAATACATGGAGCATGTCTATTCAAATGAAACTCCTGAAGAGATCCTATGGCTGAAGCATCATTAAGCAGCAAAGAAAGTGCCTCAGCAACAAAAAGGAACAAGTACGGAGATAAAGGGTCCCCCTGCCTAAGTCCCCTAGAAGGTGAAAAAGACTCCAGCAACTGTCCATTGAAGCGGACGGCAAATTTCACCGATGTAACGCACGACATAATCCAATTTATCCACCTCAGCACAAAACCCAAAGCCCCCATCATACATTGCAAGAAATGCCAGTCTACACGATCATAAGCTTTCGCCAAATCCAACTTATACGCACAAAATTCCCCTCTTAAATCTTTAAGCATACTCAATGAATGCATATATTCAAAGGCTATGAGAGCATTGTCAGAAATTAATCTTCCCGGAATAAACGCACTTTGAGTAGGGGAAATCATACCATTAAGGAGCGGCCTCAGTTTGTTAACAAGGCATTTGGAAATAATCTTGTAGATAACATTGCACAAACTGATCGGCCTGAAATCCTTAATAGACTGAGGGTTCTTAATTTTCGGGATGAGAACAACAGTTGTGTTATTAATCCCCTCAGGCATAACTCCAGAAATAAAAAAACTGTTGGACAGCCTTAATAATATCCTCCTTGATCAAACCCCAATTCCGCTGGAAAAACCTTGCAGGAAAACCATCCGGCCCCGGAGCCTTTAATGACCCCATTTGGAAAAGCGCATCACTAATCTCTTGATCCATAAAAGGTTTGCAAAGCTCCTCATTCATATCATCAGAGACAAGGGGATTGACGAGTGAAATAATATGGGACGGGTCAACTAAATCATCACATGAGTAAAGTTGTTTAACGAATGAGTTAGTGATACCTTTCATCTCCTCCAAATTTTCCGTGAGGCACCCATCCTCCTTCCTTAGAGCAGAAATATGGTTTTTCTTTGATCTCCAGGAAGCCTTCCTCTGAAAATAATTAGTATTACGGTCTCCTCCTCTTATCGTGTCCAACCGAGATCTTTGCTTCCAAAGCATTTCTTCCTTTATAAGAAGTTCATCCATCTCTGCAAGTATTTTCTTCCTTTCCAAACCTGCAGAATGATCATTCCTGCTAAACAAAATTTTGCATGTTCCTTTTGTTTTATCTCATTGCATCTTATATTTTCCCGCTCTTGATAAATAGCCATAATTTTTGACCATTAATAATTTTAGTTCATATCTAAAAAATACTTTATAGGAAGAAAATCAATTTAGTGTGCCATGGTAGCTACTCCATTTGTTTTTTCCAGGTCTTGATCTATGTCTATTACACGACCCTCGCCTTCTTTTGCAACATGATCATCTCACAGTTTGTCGCATTATGCTTCATTGTTTGCTTTATTGCAAGGCCTTCAATGAAGATGGTGCAACCGGGGTGGTCTGATTGATTGCGGGAAGCGGGACCGTCATATTGTTGGAGTTTGATGTCTGCTAGAATTACGTCGGTATTTCCCCAAAGAGGAAGGGATGATGCAGCACAGCAACGGTAGGTATTTCCCTCAGTGATGAGACCAAGGTTAACGAACCAGTAGGAGAACCACGCAACACAACGTAAGCAACCCGTGCACATAAATAACAAATACTCACAACCCGGCGTGTTAAAGGGGTTGTCAATGCCTTTCGGGTAACGGCGCCAGAAATTGGCGAGGAGACGGAGTAAAGTTGTAATAGACAGGATAAATGGAGCGCAAATAAAATAAAATGCGGCAAGTTTTTTTTTTTGTATTTTTGGCTTAATAGAACTGAAAATAAAAGAACATAAAATAGATCATGAAGGCAAATATATTAAAGAAGAGACCCGGGGGCCGTAGGTTTCACTAGTGGCTTCTCTCGAGAAAAATAGCAAACGGTGGAAAAACAATTACTATTGGGCAATTGATAGAACTTCAAATAATCATGACGATATCCAAGCAATGATCATTATATAGGCATCACGTCTATGATTAGTAGACCGACTCCTGCCTGCATCTACTATTGTTACTCCACACATTGATCGCTATCCAGTATGCATCTACTGTATTAAGTTAATGGAAAAATGGAGTAATGCAATAAGAACGATGACGTGATGTAGACAAGATCTATTTATGTAGAAATAGACCCCATCTTGTTATCCTTAATATCAACGATACATACATGTCATTTCCCCTTCTGTCACTGGGATCAAGCACCGTAAGATCGAACACATCACAAAGCACCTCTTCCCATTGCAAGATAAATAGATTAAGTTGGCCAAACAAAACCCAAATATCGGAGAAGAAATACGAGGCTATAATCAATCATGCATATAAGAGATCAAAGAAGACTCAAATAACTTTCATGGATAAAAACATAGATCTGATCATAAACTCAAAGTTCATCGGATCCCAACAAACACACCACAAAAAGACTTACATCATATGGATCTCTGATGACCCACAAGTATAGGGGATCTATCGTAGTCCTTTTGATAAGTAAGAGTGTCGAACCCAACGAGGCGCAGAAGGAAATGACAAGCGGTTTTCAGTAAGGTTTTCTCTGCAAGCACTGAAATTGTAGGTAACAGATAGTTTTCTGATAAGATAAATTGTAACGAGTAACAAGAAATGGAAGTAAATAAAGTGCAGCAAGGTGGCCCAATCCTTTTTGTAGCAAAGGACAAGCCTGGACAATTTCTTATAATGAGAAAAGCGCTCCCGAGGACACATGGGAATTATCGTCAAGCTAGTTTTCATCACGCTCATATGATTCGCGTTTGGTACTTTGATAATTTGATATGTGGGTGGACCGGTGCTTGGGTACTGCCCTTACTTGGACAAGCATCCCACTTATGATTAACCCCTATTGAAAGCATCCGCAACTACAAAAGAAGTATTAAGGTAAACCTAACCACAACATTAGACATATGGATCCAAATCAGCCCCTTACGAAGCAACGCATAAGCTAGGGTTTAAGCTTCTGTCACTCTAGCAACCCATCATCTACTTATTACTTCCCAATACCTTCCTCTAGGCCCAAATAATGGTGAAGTGTCATGTAGTCGACGTTCACATAACACCACTAGAGGAGAGACAACATACATCTCATCAAAATATCGAACGAATACAAAATTCACATGACTACTAATAGCAAGACTTCACCCATGTCCTCAGGAACAAACGTAACTACTCAGAAAGCATATTCATGTTCATAATCATAGGAGTATTAATATGCATTAAGGATCTGAACATATGATCTTCCACCAAGTAAACCAATTAGCATCAACTACAAGGAGTAATCAACACTACTAGCAACCACAGGTATCAATTTGTGGTTTTGATACAAGAGATGAACTAGGGTTTTGAGAGGAGATGGTGCTGGTGAAGATGTTGATGGAGATTGACCCCCTCCCGATGAGAGGATCGTTGGTGACAACGATGGTGATGATTTCCCCCTCCCGGAGGGAAGTTCCCCGGCAGAACAGCTCTGCCGGAGCTCTAGATTGGTTCTGCCAAGGTTTCGCCTCGTGGCAGCGGAGTTTCATCCCGTAAGCTTGCCTCTAATTTTTTCCAGGGTAAAAGCCTTCATATAGCAGAAGATGGGCACCGGAGGGCCACCAGGGGGGCCATGAGACAGGGGGCGCGCCCAGTAGGGGTGGGCACGCCCCCACCCTCCTAGCCAGGGTGTGGGCCCCCTCTGGTGTTTCTTCGCTCAATAATTCTTATTAATTCCAAAACTGACTTCCGTGGAGTTTCAGGATTTTTGGAGTTGTGCAGAATAGGTTTCCAATATTTGCTCCTTTTCCAGCCAGAATTCCAGCTGCCAGCATTCCCCCTCTTCATGGTAAACCTTGTAAAGTAAGAGAGAATAGCCATAAGTATTGAGATATAATATGTAATAACAGCCCATAATGCAATAAATATTGATATAAAAGCATGATGCAAAATGGACATATCAATCTCCAAGAGACCATTGTATTGAGAATCAAGAGAGAGAGAGAGAGGAAGCCATCTAGCTACTAACTGTGGACCCGTAGGTCTACAAAGAACTACTCACGCATCATCGGAGAGGCACCAATGGACATGATGGACCCCTCCATGATGGTGTCTAGATTGGATCCGGTGTATCTGGAACTTGCGGCGGCTAGAATTGATTTTTGTCAACCCCTCTAGAGTTTCTGGAATATTGGGGTATTTATAGAGCAAAGAGGCAGTGCGGGAGGCCATCGAAGTGGGCATAACCCACCTGGGCGTGCCTGGGCCCCCAGGGGCGCCCTGGTGGGCTGTGCTCCCCTCGGAGCACCCCTCTAGTACTTTCTTGGCCCATACAAAGTCTTTTGGTCCAGAAAAAATCCACGAAAAGTTTTGTTGTGTTTGGAATCCGTTTGATATCGATTTCCTGCGATGTAAAAAACAAGCAGAAAACAACAACTGGCACTTGGCACTAAGTCAATAGGTTAGTAACAAAAATGATATAAAATTGCTATAAAATGATGGTAAAACATCCAAGAATGATAATATAACAGCATGGAACAATAAAAAAATTATAGATACATTGGAGACGTATCAGCATCCCCAAGCTTAATTCCTACTCGTCCTCGAGTAGGTAAATGATAAAAACAGAATTTTTGATGTGGAATGCTGCCTAATATGTTCATCACATAATCTTTTCTTTGTAGCATGGACATTTGGACTTTTATATGGTTCAAAGCAATAGTCTAGTTTTGACATGAAGATCTTAATACTCAAGCATATCAACAAGCAACTATTTCTTTCAAAATATCAACACTAAAGCAAGTTATCCCTAGCCCATTATGTTCAATCATTGATCCATTCATGAAACACACTCGAATATTAGCTACACCCAATGCTCAAATACGATCATAGTGCCCCTTAGTTGGTGCTTTATAAGAGAAGATGGAGACTCAAATTCAAAATAAAAAATGCATAAAGTAAAAGAAATGCCCTTCGTAGAGGGAAATAGGGATTTGTAGAGGTGCCAGAGCTCAAAGCGAACATTGAGAGATAAAAACATTTTGGGAGGCATACTTTTCCCACCAACAAAAATGACTTAGGGTTACCAATACTTTCCATGCTAGATACATCATAGGCGGTTCCCAAACAGAAAATAAAGTTTAATCCTTTTTCCACCATACTTTCACTTTCCATGGCTAACCGTATCCACGGGTGCCCTCCATACCAACACTTTCCAAGGAATTTGTTATTTGATAACATAAAGTAAATTCATTTTTCATTTTGGGACTGGGCATCCCTAATACCTTTGCCGTACTCTCGTGCAATGACAAGTGAATAAACACTCATCATGAGAATAACACATCTAGCATGGAAAAAACCGGCTACCCCTCACCGCCTCGCGAGCGGTACAAGCACACAAAAGAGAAATTTATTTTGAAAATTAGAGATGGCACATGCAAATTTTCTTAGAACGGCATGGAAATACCGCATATAGGTAGGTATAGTGGACTCATATGGCAAACCTATTTTAAAGGGTTTGGGATGCACAAGAAGTAATCATACTTAATGCAAAATGAAGGCTAGCAAAAAGATTGAGAAGCGTCCAACCAAGAGACGTAAAATCTTGTACCCGTAAGCATAAGTAACACCGAATAATGCACCACAAGTACGATGTAATTTCATTGCATAACTATTGATTTACATGCTTGCATAGGGAACCACAAACCTTAACACCAATATTCTTACTAAAGCATAATTACTCATCAACATGACTCGCATATCACATCGTCATATCTCAAAACCATTACTAAGAACCAAGTTTATTTTGTCCAATGATCTTCATGAAAGTTTTTATTATATCCTCCTTGGATATCTATCACTTTGGGACTATTTGCATATGTTGCTTTTAATAAGCTCAAACAAATTTAAGTGAAGAACATGAGCATAATATTTCTTTCTCTCAAAATAGTCTAAGTGAAGTAAGAGAGAATTTATTAAAAAAATACTAAATCTCAAATAAATCTAAGTGAAGCATGAGAGCATTTCTTCAAAAATAACTAAGCACACCATGCTCAAAAAGATATAAGTGAAGCACTAGAGCAATTCCAAGGCTCTAAAAATTTAAGTGAAGCATAGGAGCAAGCATAGCATAATTTTTGGCTCTCTCAAAAAGGTGTGTTAAGCAAGTATTGAAGAATTAAAACACAAAACAAAACAAGAAAAGACTCATATCACACAAGACGCTCCAAGCAAAACTCATAATATGTGACGAATAAAAATATAGTTCCAAGTAAAATACCACGGTTGTTAGAAGAAAGAGGGGATGCCACTCGGGGGCATCCCCAAGCTTAGTTGCTTACTACTTCTTGAATATTATCTTGGAGTGCCTCGGGCATTCCCAAGCTTAGCCTTTTGCTAATCCTTATTCCTTCATCCATCGTTAAGGTCACCCAAAACTTGAAAACTTCAATCACACAAAACTCAACAAAACCTTCGTGAGATCCGTTAGTATAAGAAAGCAAACCACTACTATAAGTATTGTTGCAAACCATAGAATCATCAAATAAAACTTTTCTATGGCAAGAACTCTTCAAATAAAACCATAGAATCATCAAAACAAGCACACAGCGCAAAGAAAACATAATCTGTCAAAAACAGAACAATCTGTAACTCCAAGAATTCTGAAAAATTAGGAAGACGTGAGAAATTTGTTTATTAATCGTCTACAAAAAGAAACAAATCAAAAGTACTCTTCTCATAAAAATTAAAATTATTTCGTGAGCGCAAAAATCTTCTGTTTTTCAGCAAGATCAAATCAGCTCTTACCCAAATCATCCCAAAGGCCTTGCTTGGCACAAACACTAATTTAAACCACAAAAACACATCTAATCATAGGCATAATTGTGTATTTTATTGAAAACAGCAAGAAAACCAAAAACAAAAAAGATACAAGTTGGGTTGCCTCCCAACGAGGGCTATCATTTTACGCCCCTAGCTTGGCATAACGTGAAGGTCTAAATTTTGTCATCTTTAGTTCTGGATCCATATGATACCCTCATGATGGAATCATATGGTGGCCTAATTCTTGTTCTAGTTAAGTGTTCCATGCGCTTCCTTAGTGGAAAGTGGAATTTAATATTGCCTTCTTTCATATCAATCACGACACCAATAATACGTAAAAACGGTCTACCAAGTATAATTGGACAAGACGGATTGCAATCAATATCAAGAACAATAAAATATATGGGCACATAATTAATATTTGCAAGAATAAGAACATCATTAATTCTTCCCATAGGCTTTTTAATAGTAGAATCCGCCAAGTGCAAATTTGAAGAGCATTCTTCAATATAGGTAAGACCAAGCACATCACATAAAGATTTCAGAATTGTAGAAACACTAGCACCCAAGTCACATAAAGAAAAACACTCATAATTTTTAATCTTGACTTTGATGGTAGGTTCCTATTCATCATGTAATTTTCTAGGAATTAAAACTTCTAATTCCAACTTTTCTTCAAAAGCTTTCATCATAGCATCAACAATATGTTTAGTAAAAACTTTATTTTGTTCATAAGCATGGGGTGAATTTATCATGGATTGCAACAAAGAAATACAATCAACCAAGGAGAAACTATCATAATTAAATTCTTTGTAATCCAAAATAGTGGGCACATCACTAGTTAAAGTCTTGACCTCTTCAAACCCATTTTTATCAAAAAAATGAACAAGATTTTCACCCTCTGAATTATAGGGACACCTTATAACTAAAGTTGACTCTTCTCCAGTCCCTTTTTCATCAATCTTAATTTTACTAAACAAAGAATCAATAGAAGAAACACCAATAATTTTAAGATCTTCATCACTTTTATGAAAGCAATCGCCAGAAAATGCTTTTTCTAAAAAATTCTCTTTTAGCTCTAGGCATAGCGGTTATTTTCTTACTTTCATCCATAGAAACATAAAGAGCTTTAATTGATTATTCAACTTTAGGCACACAATCTTCATCTTGAGAGTTTCTACATGAGAAATTCTATCAATACTTCTAGACATATCATCAACTTTATTCAGCTTTTCTTCTAGCGTAGCATTGAAAACTTTTTGAGTATTGATAAACTCTTTAATATTATTGTCAAGATCAGAGGTGTTTCTATTATTATTGTAAGAAGGATTACCATAGGAATTACCATAATTATTAGAGGAATTGCTAGGAAAAGGCCTAGGATTAAAATCGCCTCTATAAGCATTGTTATTGAAATTGTTTTGCGAGATAAAATTCACATCTATGGCATCACTATTTTTCTCAATAAAAGTAGATAAAGGCACATCATTAAAATTGATAGGAGCACTTTTATTAGCAACCAACTTCATAAGAGCATCAACTTTTTCACTCAAAATATTTATCTCTTCTACCTAATTGACTTTTTTACTAATAGGAGCCCTTTCTGTATGCCATTGTGAGTAATTGGCCATAACATTTTCTAGCAATTTAGTAGCTTCATCCAAAGTAGTTTTCATTAAAGTACCCCCCACGGTGGAATCTAAAAGATTACGAGAAACAAAATTCAACCCCGCATAAATTTTTTGTATGATCATCCAAAGATTTAACCCATGAGGTGGGAAATTCCTTAGCATGAATTTCATCATTTCCCAAGATTGTGCAACATGCTCATGTTCAAGTTGCTTGAAATTCAAGATCTGGGTAAGGGAAATGACTTTTGCAGGTGGAAAATACTTAGTAATAAAAGCATCCTTGCACTTGTTCCAAGAATCAATACTATTGTGAGGCAAAGAAGAAAACAAATTTTTGTTCGATCTCGCAAAGAAAACGGAAATAATTTCAACTTCACAACATCATTGTCCATATATTTTTTTCTTTTGCATATGGCATAATTCCACGAATGTGTTAAGATGGGACGCTGCATCCTCATTAGGAGTACCAGCAAATTGATCTTTCATAACAAGATACAGCAAAGTAGTATTAATATCACAAGACTCCGCACTAGTGGCGGGAGGAGCAATCGGAGTGCTAATAAATCATTGTTGTTGGTATTTGAGAAATCACACAAGTTGGTGTTCTCTTGAGTCATGATGACTACACAATAAGATTGCACACAAAAAGAGATCTGATGAGAAAACAACGAACGAAAAGAGGGCGAATAAAACGGAAATTTTTCTGAAGTGGGGGAGAGGAAAACGAGAGGCAAATGGCAAATAATGTAAATTGCGAGGAGATGAGATTTGTGATTAGGAACCTGGTTGATGTTGATGATCCTCACCGGCAACGGTGCCAGAAATTCCTTTCGATGTCTGCTAGAACTACGTCGGTATTTCTCCAAAGAGGAAGGGATGATGCAACACAACAACGGTAGGTATTTCCCTCAGTGATGAGACCAAGGCTATAGAACCAGTAGGAGAATCACGCAACACAACATAAACAACCCCTGCACACAGATAACAAATACTCGCAACCCAATGTGTTAAAGAGGATGTAAATCCCTTTCGGGTAACAACGCCAGAAATTGGCGAGGAGACAGGGTAAAGTTGTAATAGACAGGATAAATGGAGCGCAAATAAAATAAATTGCAGCAAGGTATTTTTGTATTTTTGGTTTAATAGAACTGAAAATAAAAGCAAATAAAATAGATCATGAAGGCTAATATATTAAAGAAGTGACCCGGGGGCCGTAGGTTTCGCTAGTGGCTTCTCTCAAGAAAAATAGCAAATGGTGGGAAAACAATTACTATTGGGCAATTGATAGAACTTCAAATAATCATGATGATATCCAGGCAATGATCATTATATAGGCATCACGTCCAAGATTAGTAGACCGACTCCTGCCTGCACCTACTACTATTACTCCACACATCGACTGGTATCCAGCATGCACCTAGTGTATTAAGTTCATGGAAAAATGAAGTAATGCAATAAGAACAATGACATGATGTAGACAAGATCTATTTATGTAGAAATAGACCCCATCTTGTTATCCTTAATAGCAACGATACACACGTGTTGTTTCCCCTTCTGTCACTGCGATCAAGCACCGTAAGATCGAACCCATCACAAAGCACCTCTTCCCATTGCAAGATAAATAGATCAAGTTGGCCAAACAAAACCCAAATATCGGAGAAGAAATACGAGGGTATATCAATCATGCATATAAGAGATCAAAGAAGACTCAAATAACTTTCATGGATAAAAACATAGATCTGATCATAAACTCAAAAATCATCGGATCCCAACAAACACACCGCAAAAAGACTTACATCATATGGATCTCCAAGAGAACATTGTATTGAGAATCAAGAGAGAGAGATAGGAATTGATTTTCGTCGACTGCCCTAGGGTTTCTGGAATGTTGGGGTATTTATAGAGCAAAGAGGTGGTGTGGGAGGCCACCGAGGTGGGCACAACCCACCTGGGCGCGCATGGGCCCCCAGGCGCTCCTTGGTGGGTTGTGCTCCCCTCGGAGCGCCCTTCTGGTACTTTCTTGGCCCATACGGTGTCTTCTGTTCCAGAAAAAATCCACAGTAAGTTTCGCTGCATTTGGACTCCGTTTAGTATTGATTTCCCGCAATGTGAAAAACAAGCAGAAAACAACAACTAGCACTGGGCACTATGTCAATAGGTTAGTACCAAAAATGATTTAAAATGATTATGAAATGATTGTAAAACATCCAAGAATGATAATATAACAGCATGGAACAATCAAAAATTATAGATACGTTGGAGACGTGTCAGAGTTATGCCACATCTTATGGATGGTGGCCTCTCTATTCTGCAATATATCAATGATAAAATTCTTTATGAAATATTACCTTGATAGGGTTGGAAACATGAAGCTCTTGCTTTCAATGTTTGAGCAAATGTGGTTCTTAAAATTAACTTTCATAAAAGCAAATTATCCTGCTTTGGAAAAGTTGATGAGGTAGTGGGTGATTATGCTCACCTGTTTGGTTGTGCGCCAGGTCATTTCCCCATTTTTTTATTTTGCTCATTATCGGTGTCTCACTAATGTAGAGTGTAACCAAGTGGAGGAGTGCTTGAAATAGTTGAGCAGATGGAAAGACAAGTTGCTTTCTGTTGGAGGGCGGCTAGGTTTGACCAATTATGTCCTTTCAAATATTGTTTCCTCTATGCTTTTTAACTCCAAAGTGTTCCTGCAAAGGCTAGATTATTTTAAATCAATGTTCTTCTCACAAGGAGACCGTGAAAAGAAAAACTACCAGCCCACCTATTGAGTGTGGTTTGTAGGCTGAAACACCAAGATGACCTTGGCAATCATGACCTGAAGGTCAAGAATGATGTCTTACTTAGTAAATTATTGTTTAAAGTTCAAAATACATATTGAGAATAGTGTTTGTCAAACCATGTTGCACAATAAGTATCTAGGCCAAAAAGTTGTGTCCCAGACCTATTGGAAACCTGGTGACTCACGTTTTTGGGTTGGTTTAATGGCGGAAAAATGTCGGTGTACAAAAGTAGGGGCTCTGCTTTTGACCCCTTTACTTGTGCACGGGCAGCCAGAGCCACGCGCCGCGGCCACGCATAACAGGGCAGAAAAGGGAAGCTGGAGAGAAGCCGAAGGCACAAGACAAACAAAGCAACGACAAGGACCAAGGCCACAAAGATCGGATGGACGAAGCAGGTTTCCCCGGCAAGGACCCTAGCCGGGGCAGCCTCAGCGGGCCCGGCAAGACCCTTGCCGGGGCAGCTCGCCCAGACTAGCTGAGCGGTCCACCTTCGAGCCACCAACGCTAAACAAACGCATTGAGACAGGGCTCGGGAGGCACCTTCATGGTGGCATGCAGATATTTGTGAAAACAAAGAATAGTGAAGATCAAATGAGGATAGGAAGGCAACAATCCTCGGCAGGGTTCTTACCGAGGAAGCCCACGAGACCCCCGGCAAGGTCCTTGACTGGGATGACAGTGTGCCGCGGCAAGACCCTTGCCGGGCCACCCGGCAAGGCCCTCGCCAAGCGCGCCAGCAGGGCCACTGCCAGGCCCATGCCAGCCAAGTCTCCGCCGCCGTTCACATGCAGCTGTCGACCCAACCAGCTAGGCAGGCACCTGCGTGGCAACATGCAGCCCTTCGTGGAGGCTCCACCACTGCGCCACCTCAACTGCCTTCCTGCCTACATGGCACCGCATGCATCGCTGGCCAGGGCGCGTGTCAAAACAAGGAGGAGCAGTGATTGACGGGACGGGCCTCGCTCCCATCCCCGATAAAGTGAAGGGACACCTAAGCCTCGCATTAAATGCGCTTTGTCCTGTAATACCAGCGATAAGCTCACAGCGCTGTAGCACTTTCCACCTCCTGTGTGCCACTGTGGCAGCCCCTTTCACCTATAAAAGGAGGCCCATGGCACACTGGAGAAGGATTCGGCTGTTTCGAACCTGGCAGCACCCAGAGCTAGTTCAAGAGCTCAAGAACACTAAATACATCCACCAAAGCAGGATCATAGGGTTTTACACATATTTGCGGCCTGAACCTAGGTAAATCCCCTTTGTGATGTCTACTAGTCCTGCTCTTCTCACGATCCCATGCCCTACAACCATAGAAGGGATTCCAGTGATCCCATAGGTGTCTATTTCCACCGACATATTTGGCGCGCCAGGTAGGGGTGCACAATTGTGAGAATCTGGTCTAGCAGTTGACCTAGCCGTTCCTCATAGCCATGGCTCCTAAGAAGAAGAAGACCACGACGTTCGGTTCATCCGGGACCAGATTGCCAGTATTGGTGCAGACCAGTAGCGGGCCAGTCGCGCAGAGAACCCATGGCGCGGCCCGCGAACATCCACATCACCCTGGCAGTCTAGGCCTGGCGAGTGGCGTCGTTCGCGCGCCAGGCGACGAGCCACCAGTCGCGGGCTCCAGAGAAGGATTCAGGCCCCCCCGCAGGCGGCGCGAGGCCCTCCAGGGGCACCGCCATCCCGCCAGACGGCGGCACGACGACCTCTAAGACGCCAACACCGGTGCTCATGATGCGCTCTTCTCAGGTTGTGCGTGATGAGCAGCATCACCCTGCCGGTGACCCTACGCGCCGCCCTGGGAAGAGTCTCGTGCGCTCATCACATGATGAGGAGGGCCAGCATGCGCGCCGAGGAGCTGATGGAGGTGGCGAACAGCTGCGGGGCCGTTACGCAGCTCCTTCTAACGTGGTTAGAAGTCGAGACGCATCACAGTCCACCCAGCTTTCGCCACCACCCACGCCAGCGGAAGCCCTAGCACGCGCGCAGCTGCTCCTCGATTTTCCTCCCGCCGTGGAGAAGCTCGACGAATGAAGGGCCACTGTCCGGAGCCTCGTCGGCATCACCAACAATGATGAGTTGCGGCCAGCGGGACCCGTAGGCCATCGCTCCGCCGGGCCACCACATGCCAGCGGAGGCCATGCCGGAGGCGATGCGGCCATGGTGCACTCCCCTCCTCCATCCCGGCCACCCCGGGCATCGGTCCGTCGCGACGACGCTCGTGATGATATCTCCACCGCATCGTCCGACCCACGAACCAACCACGATTAGCGTCAAGTCCTTCGGGAGCGGGTTCATGAGGATGCTCCAACTACCATTGAGCGCCGACGTGACGCGCGCCACCAGTAGGACAGGCGTGCGGGGCCCGCTACAGACCACCCAGTGCCGGGAGGCTACGGTGGCCTGCCCTACGAGGTGGGTTGTCCGGCTTTCACCCGCGAGTTGCGGCAGTTCCAGTGGACCTCCCACCATACGTTCAAGCCCGATGTTGGCGAGAAGTACAACGGCAAGACTCACCCATCATAGTTCCTCAACATCTACACCATCGTGATGCAAGCTGCTGGGGCTCGCGACAATAAGGTGCTTACCAACTACTTCTCGTTGGCACTCAAGCCTAATGTTATGTCATGGTTGATGCACTTGCCGATGGATTCCATCTCTTCTTGGGCGGATCTGTGCCATGAGTTTGTTGGCGCCTTTACCGGAGGTCACCAAGCTCATCATCATCCCCCAGAAGGAAGGAGAAAACTTGCGCAAGTACATCCAAAGGTTCAGCCGGGTGCAGTACAACATCCCCGATGTTCTTCCAGCCGCCGTGATCAGTGAGTTCCACCAGAACATGCGCAACCGCAAGATGCGCAAAGAGCTGGCGATGAACAAGGTCAAGGATGTGGCTGAGCTTTATGTCCTAGCCGATCGATGCGCTCGCGCTGAAGAGGGAAGGAAGTACCCCGGCATAGATGCCAGCACGGAAACCGACTCCACTGGCGACACCGCCACCCCAGCGAAGAAGGGCCGACGCCGTAACAGGAAGCACAAGGGCAAGGCCGTGCTTGGCATCGAGGGATCCGACGACACCGGTGCCACCAAGAAGACCAAGGCGAGCGACCCCGACAAGGAGGTTGCCGGGTGTGTCGCTTGCCGGGCCTTGGCGGCTACCGACAAGCCAGGAGGCTCCGACAAGCAGTACTGCAAGATCCACCGCACCAAGGGACATGACCTCCAAAACTGCCGGCAGGTAGAGTTGCTCGCTGAGAAGCAGAAAGCCGAGTATGAGCGGCGGGACAAGGAGAAAGGCCAAGATGGTGCCGAGGGATCCGTCAAGAAACGTGGCGGCCAAGGAGGCCGCCGCGGCAAGGATAATCAGTAGGAGAGGCCCGCCCGGGGCCGCGACTAGAAGCAGGAAGACGATGATCATGACGAGGACGACGAGTCCGGCGACCACGAGTTTCCGAAAGCCACAGAGGCCATGTGCGTCGATGGTGGCACCTCGCTGCATACGTCCCATCGCCAACTCAAGCAGTGGGCGCGTGATATCACGATGGTGGAGCCGCTAAAATGGTCCAGCACGCCCATCATCTTCGACATCGAGGAGCACCCTGACCGCACTACTGCGGTCGGGTGCTTGCCATTGTTGGTTTCACCAACAATCCGCAACCTCAAGGTGACAAAGATGTTGGTTGACGGCGGGGCCGGCCTGAACTTGATCTCGCCTATTGTGGTCAAAAGGCTGCAGATCCCTGATGGAGACCTCGAGGAGACGGGCACGTTCCAAGGGGTTAACCCGGAGAGGAGCCAGCCAAAGGGAAAGGTCACGCTGCCCGTGACATTCGGAGGCGAGCTGAACCACAGTACGAAAAGGATTGTTTTTGATGTAGCCGAGATCCCCTTGCCTTACAACGGGATCCTCGGTCGCCCGACACTAGCCAAGTTCATGGCGGCTTCACACTACGGCTACAACATGCTGAAGATGCCCGGGCCGATGAACATCATCACAGTCCCCTCCGACAAGAAAGATGCGTTGATTTGTGCCAACTCTACCGGGAAGCAGTTGCAGCAGCTGCCGCTAAGGCACCTGCTCCTGCCGACGGAGCTCCGAGAGGGAAGAAGACCGGTGAGACCCCTCGCACCCACTCCGGCAAGCACACCTCTTCGAGGTGTTGCGCTCCCGTTGAGGATGTGCTAGAGAGCTCCGCCGGCAAGAGCAAGAAGTCCAGAGCCACACCACCAGAGACTAAGAAGGTGCCCGTCAAGGAGGACGGCATGGGTGGGGCTTTTACCATAAGCTCCACCCTCAACAGCAAATAGGAAAGGGAGCTCGTCACTTTCCTGCGGGCGAATGTCGATGTGTTTGCGTGGCAAGCTTCTGACATCCCCGGTGTTCCCAGGAAAGTGATTGAGCACCATCTTGCTGTCTGTCCTCATGTGCGGCCCGTCAAGCAGAAGGTCAGGAAGCAAGCTCTGGAGAGGCAAGAGTTCATCACAGAGAAAATCAAGAAGCTAGAAGCGGCAGGCTTGGTAAGAGGAGTACTCCATCCGACGTGGTTGACCAATCCGGTAGTGGTGCCTAAGGCAAACAGGAAGTGGAGGCTGTGTATTGATTACACAAATATCAATAGGGCTTGTCCAAAGGATCCCTTCCCGTTACCGCGCATTGACCAGATTTTTGACTCCACGGCTGGGTGTGACCTGTTATCATTCCTTGACGCCTACTCAGGATACCACCAGATCTTCATGACAAAAGAAGACGAGGAAAAGACAACATTCATCACCCCATGTGGTACGTATTGCTTTTTACGGATGCCTTTCGGGTTGAAGAGTGCTGGCTCAACCTTTGCAAGAGCAGTCCAAATTGGTTTTGAACCCCAGCTACATAGAAATATGGAAGCTTATATGGATGACATAGTGGTCAAAACCAAGGACAAGGCAACACTTGTGCGAGATCTGGAGGAAACATTTGGGAACCTGCGCAAGATCAACCTCAAACTGAACCCTGAGAAGTGTGTCTTTGGTGTCCCATCCGGCAAGCTTATCGTGTTCTTTGTGTCACAGCGCGGGATTGAGGCAAACCCGGACAAGATTAGGGCCATCGAGCAGATTGAGGCACCCAGACGGATCAAGGACGTGCGTCGGCTCACTGGCTGCGTTGCCGCCATGAGAAGATTCATCTCCAAATCCACGGAGCGTGCCCTCCCCCTTTTCAAGATCTTAAAGAAGACGGGCCCAGTGGAGTGGACCCCAGAGGCCGAGGCGGCGTTGCAAGACTTGAAGAAGTACCTCTCCTCTACCCCGGTGTTGGTTGCGCCCAAACCACAAGAACTGTTACTGCTATATCTAGCAGCAACAAACCAAGTGGTTAGCGCCAGATTGGTGGTGCAGAGAGAGGTCGACGAGGAGACAGCATCAGCGGCAGAGTCAACGGTTGGCGGGCCCGAACCCTACCCGACAGGGCTCGGTCCCGGCAAGACTGAGTCCCCGACAGGGTTTGGTCCCGGCGAGACTGACGCCAGCACGGCAGGACCCGCACGGCCAGGTGAAGTGGCGCAAAGGAAGAACATGGTGCAACACCCAGTTTACGTTGTCAGCTCCCTCTTGCAAGGAGCTATCAAGGTACTCAGGTGTGCAAAAATTGCTCTTCGGCCTCCTTATGGCCTCGAGGAAGCTGTGCCACTACTTCCAAGTGCACGAGATCACCGTGGTTACCCGCCTCCCGCTACAGTGGATACTGCATAACCCAAATGCAATAGGGAGGATCGTGGAATGGGCCCTGGAGCTGTCGAGTTTCGGTTTAAAATTTGAAAGTACCTCGAGGATTCAGAGCAGAGTCTTGGTGGAGTTTATTGTAGAATGGACCTCAACGCCCGATGAAGAGGTACATGAGACCACTCTCCCCGGCAAGGAAACAAGCTGCAACTAGATCATGTACTTTGATGGGGCCTTTTCGCTGCAAGGCGCCCGTGCTGGTGTACTGCCTGTCGCACCCACCGGAGAGCACCTCAAGTGCGTCATCCAAATGCACTTTCCCCGGGAGATGTCGACCAATAACACCATCGAGTACGAGGGTTTTCCTGCCGGTCTCAGGATCGTGGCGGACCTCGGAGTCAAAAAGCTCATCGTCAGGGGCGACTCGCAACTTGTCGTCAGGCAGGTCAACAAAGATTATCAAAGCCCGTTGATGGAAGCTTGCGTAGATGAGGTGAGGAAACTAGAGGAGCGCTTTGACGGTATACAAACGGAGCATGTCCCTCGGACGGAGAACAACATCGCCAACTACCTGTCAAAGCACGCTGCCCTCAAGCTACGTGTGGAACCAGGTACTTTTGTGCTTCAGTTAACTCAACCATCCGTTGAGCCGTCAACCGGGCAGAACAAGCGTAGGAAGCTAGGCTCCGGCAAGTACTTCCCCATCGAGCTCCCCGGAGCCACCGGCGAAGATGTTGCCGTGGATGACAATCCTGCCGCGGGACAACCGACTCCGGCAGGACCTCAGGTCATGGCCGTAGAGACAGACGCTCCCGTGGCAGAAGAGATGCCTTTGGTCCTGGTCGTCGAGCCATAGGCTCCGGCATGGGTGCAGCACACCGTCTAATTCCTCCAAAAAGGAGAGCTTCCTGAGGAGCAGGAAGAGGAAGAAAGAGTAGCCTGCCGGTCTGCTCTGTACCAATTCGTTGATAACATATTGTACAGAAAACGACCAAATGGGGTGAAATTGAAGTGCATCTCCCGGGAGGAAGGACTAAAGCTGTTGGCAGAGATACATGGAGGCATATGTGGCTCCCACATAGGGTCGAGGGCCCTTGCCGGCAAGGCTTTCCAGCAAGGTTTCTTCTGGCCCACCGCCCTCCAGGATGCAACGGCACTAGTAACCAAGTGTGAAGCGTGCCAGTTCCATTCGAAGAAGCTTCATCAACCAGCTCAAGCCCTTCAAACTATCACTCTCTCCCGGCCCTTCTCGTTCTGGGGGCTCGATATATTGGGCCCCTTCCCCCATGCTGTCGGGGGCTTTGAGTACTTGTACGCCGCAATCGACAAGTTCACAAAGTGGCCAGAGGTGGAAGCAGTGAGGAAGGTGACGGCGCAGTTAGCCATCAAGTTCTTCAAGGGACTAGTGTGCCGTTTGGGGATACCCAACAGGATCATCACCGACAATGGCACACAGTTCGCAAGCCACACCTTCATGCAATACATTGAGGATCTCGGCAACAGGGTCTATTTTGCCTCTGTGGCACATCCACGGAGCAATGGCCAAGCAGAGAGAGCAAATGCTGAAGTCCTGCGAGGCTTAAGAATGAAGACTTTTGACAGGCTGCGCAAAAGTGGAAGACGCTGGATTGATGAGTTGCCGGCGGTTCTTCGGTCAATCAGAACGACGCCAAATCGACCCACCGGCCAGACACCCTTTGCCCTGGTCTACGGGGCAGAAGCAGTTCTCCCCACGGAACTCATATACGGGTCATCTTGAGTGCTCGCTTATGATGAGCTTGAGCAAGAACGATTGCGGCAAGATGACGCAACGCTCCTTGAGGAAGATCGTCTCCGGGCGGCTGTGAGAGCAGCACGCTACCAGCAAGCCTTGCGCCACTACCATAGCCGCAAGGTTCATGCCCGGAGCTTTGAGGAAGGCGACCTTGTTCTTCGGCATGTTCAGTCGGCCAAGAATTCCAACAAGTTGACGCCAAAGTGGGAGGGCCCTTATCGGGTAACATGAGTCACCAGGCCCGGCGCAGTCCGGCTGGAGACCGAAGATGCCATTCCAGTGAGCAACTCCTGGAACATCGAGCATCTCCGCAAGTTTTACCCATAAGGCGCGGCTGCCGGTCCTCCCGGCAACCCACCCTTTTGTACAAGCCTTGCCAGCAAGGCATGTAACCCTTTGTACAAAGCCAGGCGCAGACCCTGAGCGTAAATAAACGAAGTGCTGGCGCCCTAAGTTATAGCATGCATGCTAGGTCGAGTCTCCTCCTCGGTTAGGGTTGATGGTGCTTGGCAGCGGCTAACCCCTAGCTTAGAGGTCGAGTGTGCATCTCCCTGTTTCTTCCCTGTCCTTTTTGGTTCGCAGGACGCGTAAGCATTTCTGCCGAGCTGTTTGGAAGAAAGGAACAGACCGGTGCCCCGACCCCGGCAAGCCAAGGTTACCGGGGGCTGCATATACAAGGATCCGTCCATGGCAAGCCAAGGTTGCCGGGGGCTGCAGGTCCAGATAAGTCTTTTATCCTCTATCATGCATTTCGTTATGAACTGGGGTATGTGAAACCGCGTTTTATATCCAAGCTACCATGCTCTCCTCTTTCCGAACCCAAGGATTATCTCCTGGGTCCGAAGTTGGTCGTAGTCGCGGCAGCAAGGGGATAGAATGTGGAGCCCAAACTCATCTCATCCCTGCCTCCGCCAAGAGCGTGAGAAAGGTCGAGCGAGATGGGGGAGCAGCGAGGCCTGTTGCCGGGCGAGAAATGTTTACTTTAGATGGAAACAAGGATTCGATCCTTGCCGTGGGTTTCACCCGCGAACGAAAAACCCGGCAAACATACTTTTTCATTGAAAACATCCCGTACAGGTACAGTTCATACGGAATGAAAAACATGAACAGGGGGAATACAAGTTTTAAAATTAACGAAGGCTTACAGGATTAAAATGAGGTAAGGTGCCCAAAATCCCTTTCTTGTCCCTCTCCTCAGGAAATGGAACAAGAAGGCAAAAGGGGCACCTAGGCAAAGTACGAGTAGCAGAAGGCACCAGGAGAACATCCCGATGGCCACCTCGAAGGAAGGCTGGTGATGATGATGACGGTAGAAGAGCTGGAAGACAAGGCGGCAGGACTGTCAATACGCTACGAAGGCATCGGTGCCCATGTATTCCGACTTGACGGCCTTGCCGCCCGCCCTCTTCCTCTTCCACAACCTCCCAATGCCAGCCGCCCAAGGAGGCGACCCCGAGAAGTTCAAGGAGCCGGCGACACGGATGATGGGGTCGCCAGTGCCGCCCGGAGCGGCACCCGACACCTAGTCGGACCCGTCATCCTGCCGCCCGCTACCATCATCGTCGCTGCCGCTGTCCTCCTCGTCACCCTCGCTCGAGGAGGAATCTTCATCATCGGAGGAGCTCTCCACGCAGCACCTTACGCGAGTCCCGAAGTGCTCGAAGATCTTGATGGAGAGGAGGCGACTCTCCATTTATTTGAAATGGAGAGTGAGCCCCTCCATCAAGCTATGGACGCGGGCGAAGATCTTCCACCCTCGACGGAGGTACATGACGTGAGGGGCGGTGTTGGTGTCAAAACCGGCGGATCTCGGGTAGGGGGTCCCGAATTGTGCGTCTAGGCGGATGGTAACAGGAGACGAGGGACACGATGTTTTTACCCAGGTTCGGGCCCTCTTGATGGAGGTAAAACCCTACATCCTGCTTGATTAATATTGAGGATGTGTGTTACAAGAGTAGATCTACCACGAGATCAAGGAGGCTAAACCCTAGAAGCTAGCCTATGGTATGATTGTTGTTCGCCCTACGGACTAGAGCCATCCGGTTTATATAGACACCGGAGAGGGCTAGGGTTACACAGAGTCGGTTACAATGGTAGGAGATCTACATATCCGTATCGCCAAGCTTGCCTTCCACACCAAGGAAAGTCCCATCCGGACACGGGACAAAGTCTTCAATCTTGTATCTTCATAGTCTTGGAGTCTGGCCGATGATGATAGTCCGGCTATCCGGACACCCCCTAGTCCAGGACTCCCTCAGTAGCCCCCGAACCAGGCTTCAATGACGACGAGTCCGGCACATATGTTGTCTTCGGCGTTTGCAAGGCGGGTTCTCCTTCGTGCTCCATGTGTTCCTGTCGAATAGTGTCCGGCTTCCTCATAAATGTTGTGCTCCTCGGCTTCTACGCCCAATAATGGCCTTCTTCCACGTGTCGTATGAATGCGAAAAGCTAGGGTATTTTTACATTTCTCCCCCCAGCCGTGCGAACGAGCCGCCTATAAGAGAGGTGAGGATCTAGATCCAACTCACACCATCCTCCTTCCGCAAGTACTCATCGAAGCGCCTCTGACAAAAATCCATTCTATCATGGACAGTCGACGCAGCTCCTCCTCTCGCGCTCCCAGCCCTAAGCCAGGAGATTGGGGGAGATGCTCAGTTCCACACAGCGAGCTAGTGGTGCTCCAAACCAAGGGATATCTTCCCCCAGCCTTCATGGTTCCGGTTCGGGTCGGACTGGCCACCTTCCGGGGTGGAAAGCAGGCGGAGAGCATTCCCAACCCCTCCAAAGGGGAGCGGGTATGCTTTGTCCCTTATTTAGTAAGGGGACTTGGATTTCCCATACATCCGTTTCTCCGGGGGCTCCTAGAGTTCTACGGACTCCAGCTTCACCACCTTACACCTGCCTCCATTTTGCACATCACGGGCTTTGTAGCTCTTTGTGAGCTGTTCCTGGGCATCGAGCCCCATTTTGCACTGTGGAAGAGATTGTTTTGCCTCGTCCCCTCGTTCTCACGAGGGGTCGATATATCAAGTGGGCGGAGCCAAAATATGGCGCTTCGTCGGGACCGGATATCCATCCGGCACCCTGAAAAAGGCATCCGAAGATTGGCCTTCGGAATGGTTCTATATGGAGGACGCTCCTCTGCCGGATCCAGTTCGGATCAGCCTCCCGGAGTTCAGCAATGCCCCCTTGAAGAAACGCCTGAGTTGGCGCCCACGGAGCCCTCAATGGGAGGATGATGGGAGCGTCCATTATCTGATGGGCCGGATTAGGCTATTGGCCCACTCCGGATTGACCATGATTGGAATCATGGCCACTTGCATTATGCGAGGGGTGCAGCCGCTCCAGTATAGGGGCCACCCCATGTGGGACTTCAACGGGGAGAACGATGCCACCCGTCATGGCCGCAAGGGGCCAGGATCGGCCGCGGATCTGGTGAAGATCCTGTCCGGCTTGTACAAGGGGGAGAAGGAAGACTTTCTCCAGACGAGCCCATTGAATGGGTTCTCCATGAATAACCCTCGGAGCTGGGTAAGCGAACGTTTATTCATTCGACCCGTGCTTTTGAAGTTAGATGCCTTACTCTATGATTTTGACACAGGAACTGCGTCGGGATGTGGAGGGCATACACAGTCCGGCTCCACAACCCGAGGATCCGGGAATATCCCTTCATCCGGCTTCCGAAGAGGATCCGGACATAAAGGTGGATTTGATTGACGGGGTGTTCCACCAGCTCAGCATAGATAATGCTTTGGTCGCCATTACGACTGACTACCCTGGTTTGTGTCCGGCTTCCCAGGTGAGTACGACCGAAGTACCGACACCATTACCTTTGTAGTGCTTATTTCTGACCACCGCGCACCAATGGTGCTCGGCAGGCGGTGCCTTCATGGCAGGAAGCCGAGCCCGCGGCGACTGACCAAACGAGGTCAGTTCGGCCCAGCAGGCGGAAGAGGAGTCCGGCGCGAATCGAAACGTCACCGCAAAGGCATGGTGCACCATTGTCCTTTAAGGGAAAAACTCCTGGGAGGCATATTAATGCTCATGATTCTTCCAGGAGAAAAAGCGCTCGCCGGACTGAGTCCGGAGAGGGTGCCCACCAAGCCTCCGCCAGCCAGGCTCCAACGCCTGGTCCGGAAGGGGAGGCGAGCGCAAGGCGCGAGCCGGACGCTCCTCCAACGGAGGATGCCGACAGGTTGTCTGCCACCAGGTCTGAGGTGGAGAGCGCCATGAATCATAGGCGCCGTTGGACAGTTCTTCGTGACGCGTGTTTCTCCCCTGAGGCGTTAAATGCCTTTAATGCGGGATATGCGCACCTCCGTGCTGCTCAAGATGGTTTAACCAAAGCCACGGAGCAGTATGTAAAGGACATGCGGGTAAGGAATTTTAATGGCTATATATGCCAGTAGCCCCCGAGACTTAAAATAGTTAAACTAACTGATTTATGGATCATTTGTTATGCAGGATCTTACTGAGAAGAATACCCACCTGTCTCAGGAGCTTCAAGAGTGAAAGGCCCAACTTGAGGCCGCACTAGCCGCTGCCGGGGGAGCCACGGAGACCCCCTCTGGTAATTCATATTTTGAAAAGAGAAGTAGTTAACAAAATGCGGCGGGTGCGTATATCTGACAATAATATTGCAGAGGGCGCCAGACTAGATCCGGACAAGCAACAGCTACTGTGCCAGTTGAAGGCCGGCGAGAGGGTGCTTACGAAGGTGCAGCAGGAGAGGAACAAACTCCAAGATGCCCACACCCAGGTTGGAGAAGAGCTAAAAGGTGTTCAGGCCCAGCTGTCTGGCTCCTTGAAGGAGAATCAGCAGCTTCGTCGCGGCATCTATAGTAAGTGCTTGAGCGAACTCTTTTGAAAAGAAGAGTTCGGCGAGGAGGTCGATTGACAGAAATATGTCTGTAGGTGTGCTCACAGGTCGCCCTATGGAGGAAATGCCTGGTTCAACGGGTCACCAACTTCCCGAGCTGGTGCAACTGCTTGAATGTGTTCGGCAGGCGATGAGTGGCGTCGTTCAGGCCTTATGGCCTTCCGTCTCCCTACCTGAGGGCCTTGGAGGGCTTGCTGAGAAGCTTCAGGGAGTACGGCGATGTCTCTGTCTGTGGAAGATATCGGCCTGCCGTCAAGGTGCTAGGGAGGCCTGGGCCATGGTGAAGATGCGGTACCCAAAGGCTGACCCAAACCACATGGCCGAGGTCGGACCTGCGGGGCCTGATGGGAAGGAGATCCCTGTGAGCTTGATGTACGGCCAAGTAGAGCTGGCCGCAAAATATTCCCAACAGGACTGTAAATTAGACAGCCTATTAGATGGGATTGAAGAGGAGTACAATCAGTCCGTTTGACGATGTAATTTGAAAATGACATGTGAAATGCCTTCTAGCCGGATTGTAGATCGTTTGCCTTTGCGGACCTTTTCGCTTCAACCTCGGGACCCGACAGTCCGGAGTGTGTCCGAATACCCTGACGGTTATAAAAGAACCGGGGCATGCATGGAGACAAGGCGTAGGGGTCATAATTGCTTTATCAGACAAGTGCCCAACTAGCTATGTTATATTACATGGTTAGTAAGAAACATCTTCCAGGGAGAATAGTTCTGTTAAGGGTTCCTTTCCCTGGGGGGGGGGGGCATGCCCTAAAGTGCATGTCCGGACTGTGAAAATAGCAGAAAAAGCATCTGGGGGCAGATAAATAAGTAAGTAATAAGTCATCTTTCAGGTCACCGACCGAATATTCCCTTAAGAACGCTAGCCTTCGGCTTCACCCAGTCTGAGGTACACATCCGGCTGACCCGGCAGTAACAATCGCAGAGGTGCTCCCTTTACCTCCTAGCCGAACAATCAGGAACGTAGGGGTAAGCACAGGAGCCAGGCAACCCGTCTTGGCCAAAACTTAAGTCATATCGATGCATATAATGGTGATCAAAAGGTACATGCGGAAGTGTGACACATGTTGTGGGCATGAAGCCCGTATAAATAAGCTTCTGTTAAAGAAGCCCCCAGGTATAACGAGTGCGAGTAGCACATCGAGTGAATGCGAACAGAGCGCAGATCAGCCCTCAAGAGGTTTGTGCTGAAGAAAGGGGAGGAGAAAGGAGGGAAAACAAGGACAACAAAAAAATATGAAAGGTGGACGGAGGAAGGAGACGAACCCTGAGTCCGGTGCTAGGCGTAAAATATTCGGAGACGGGCTGCGTTCCATGGGTTTGGCTCGAGTCGGTTGTCAGATGCGTTGCGTAGACGGTATGCCCCGTTGGTAAGGACTTGGTCGATGATGAAGGGATCTTCCCATTTGGGCTTAAGTTTGTCCTTTTTCTTGTGCGGCAGGCGTAGAACTAGCTCGCCAACGTTGTAAGTTTTGGCCCGTACTTCTCTGCTTTGATATCTTCGAGCCTGCTGTTGATAGAATGCGGAACGGGATTTTGCCACGCCGCGCTCCTCCTCTAAAGCGTCCAAACTGTCCTGCCGATCTAACTCGGCTTCTCTTTCCTCGTACATGCGCACGTGAGGTGAGTCATGAATTATGTCGCAGGGCAAAACTGCCTCAGCGCCGTATACCATAAAAAATGGTGTGAATCCGGTTGTGCGGTTTGGCGTGGTCCGCAGCCCCCAGAGTACGGAGTCGAGCTCCTCTACCCAGTGCGTGTTAGATTCCGTGAGGGACCGCACTAATCTGGGTTTGATGCCGCTCATGATTAGACCATTTGCTCGTTCCACTTGACCGTTAGTTTGAGGGTGGTAGACCGAAGCGTAGTCGAGCTTGATGCCCATGTTTTTGCACCAGAGTTTAACCTCGTCGACCGTGAAATTCGTGCCGTTATCAGTGATGATGCTGTGAGGGACGCCAAAACGGTGTACTACCCCAGATATGAAGTCTATCACAGGTCCGGATTCTGCCATTTTAACCGGCTTGGCCTCTATCCATTTGGTGAGTTTGTCCACCATGACCAATAAGTATTTGTGCTTGTGGGTTCCCCCTTTAAGGGGTCCAACCATCTCAAGCCCCTAGACCGCGAACGGCCAAGTGATGGGTATAGTTTTGAGGGCGGTGGGTGGCATGTGGCTCTGATTAGCAAAGAGCTGGAAACCAACGCATCGTTGGACTAAGTCCTGAGCATCTGCCCGGGCTATCGGCCAATAAAATCCTGTACGGAAGGCCTTGCCTACAAGTGCCCGGGCTGCCGCGTGGTGCCCGCCGAGTCCAGCGTGAATTTCAGCCAGGAGATTTCGCCCTTCCTCTTCGGAGATACACCTTTGAAGGACTCCTGTTGTGCTTTTCTTATAAAGTTCTCCCTCATGGACCTTGTAGGCTTTAGATCGCCGAACTATGCAGCTGGCCTCATATTGGTCTGCGGGAAGTTCCTGCCGGATTAGGTAGGCAAGGAATGGTTCCGTCCACGGGGCAATTACTGCCAGTATTGGGCCGAATCTGTTATTTCATTGGCCGAGCCACCGATTGTGTCGGAATGTTCTGCGTTAGGTGATGCAGTTTGTTTCGGATTGTTATTTCCGGACTCCCCTTCCCATAATACGGATGGCTTAAAGAGCCTCTCCAGGAAGATTTTTGGAGGGACGGCGTCGCATTTTGCGCCGATGCGTGCTAACACGTCTGCTGCCTGGTTATTATCCCGGGCTATGTGGTGGAATTCGAGTCCCTCGAACCGGGCTGACATTTTTAGCATAGCGTTACGGTAGGCTGCCATTTTCGGATCTTTGGCGTCAAAGTCTCCATTTATTTGGGATATTGCGAGGTTTGAATCCCCGCGCACCTCTAGGCGTTGAATGCTCATGGAGATTGCCATCTGGAGGCCATGTAGAAGGGCCTCGTATTTGGCTGCATTGTTGGAGTCCATGTACATTATTTGAAGTACATATTGGACTGTGTCTCCGGTTGGGGACGTCAAAATGACGCCAGCCCCCAAGCCCGCCAACATTTTGGAGCCGTCGAAATGCATGATCCAATTGGAGTATGCGCCATACTCTTTAGGGAGTTCGGCTTCGGTCCATTCGGCGATGAAGTCAGCCAGGACTTGCGACTTTATAGCTCGCCGTGGTTTATAGGTTATGTCAAATGGTAAGAGCTCAATGGCCCATTTTGCAATCCTGCCCGTTGCGTCGCGATTGTTTATAATATCGTTGAGAGGTACTTCGGAGGCCACTGTTATGGAACACTCTTGAAAGTAGTGTTGCAGTTTCCGGGATGCCATGAACACCGCATACACTATCTTTTGATAATGCGGGTACCGGGATTTGCATGGAGTCAAGACAGTGGATACGTAGTACACTGGTTTTTGAAGAGGGAATTTGTGCCCTTCTGTTTTTCGTTCGACGACGAGTACCGCGCTGACAACTTGATGTGTTGCTGCGATATATAATAGCATTGGCTCGCCTAGGTTGGGTGCGGCTAGGACCGGATTTGTTGCCAATACGGCTTTAATTTCTTCGAGTCCGGCCGTGGCAGCATCCGTCCATTCGAAATGTTCGGTGCGCCGGAGGAGGCGATAGAGGGGCAGTGCCTTTTCGCCCAGACGTGAGATGAAGCGGCTTAGAGCCGCCACGCATCCGGTTAGCTTTTGTATTTGCTTGAGGTCTTTTGGGATATCCAATTGTGACAGAGCTCAGATCTTGGCTGGGTTTGCTTCAGTTCCTCTACCGGATACAATGAAGCCCAAGAGCTTTCCCGCTGGTACGCCGAAAACACATTTTTCCGGGTTTAGCTTAATGTCATATGCTCGGAGGTTGTCGAATGTCACCCTCAAGTCGTCTACTAGAGTTTCGACGTGTTTGGTCTTGACGACCACATCGTCTACGTATGCCTCGACTGTTTTGCCTATTTGGGTGGCCAGACATGTCTGAATCATGCGCTGATATGTTGCGCCGGCATTTTTGAGTCCGAAGGGCATTGTGTTGAAGCAAAATGGTCCATATGGAGTAATGAATGCTGTTGCGGCCTAGTCTTTTTCCGCCATCTTGATTATATGGTATCTTGAGTATGCGTCGAGGAAGCACAATGAATCGTGCCCTGCGGTAGCATCGGTGATTTGATCGATGCGAGGGAGAGGGAAAGGGTCCTTTGGACAGGCCTTGTTAAGGTCTTTGAAATCGACACAAAGGCGCCAGGATTTGTCCTTTTTGGGTACCATTACCAGGTTGGCTAGCCAGTCTGGATGTTTGGTATCTCTGATGAATCCGACTTCTAGGAGTTTGGCTAGCTCCTCTCCCATTGCCTGTCTTTTGGGTTCGGAAAATCGCCGAAGAGCCTGTTTGACTGTCTTGAATCCTTTTAGGACATTTAGGCTGTGCTCTGCCAGCCTGCGTGGGATTCCTGGCATGTCCGAAGGGTGCCAGGAGAAAATGTCCCAATTTTGCCGAAGGAATTCTCGTAGTGCGGCTTCTACATCAGGATTTAATTGTGCCCCAATGGAGGCCGTCTTTATGGGGTCCGTTGGATGGACCTGGAATTTCACTATTTCGTCTGCTGGTTTAAAAGAGGTGGACTTGGACCTCTTATCGAGTATCACATCGTCCCTATCCACCATGGAGCGCAGTGCAGTTAGTTCCTCTGCCGCTAAGGCTTCGGATAATGCCTCTAGGGCCAGTGCAGTTGTCTTATTTTCAGCGCGGAGTGCTGTATCTGGATCACTGGCAAGAGTGATTATTCCATTGGGTCCGAGCATTTTGAGCTTCATGTACCCGTAATGGGGTATAGCTTGGAAGATTGTGAATGCCTCTCGCCCTAACAAGGCGTGATATCCGCTGCCGAATGGAGCCACTTGGAATGTGACCTCTTCGGACCTGTAGTTGTCCGGCGAGCCAAACACTACATCTAGCGTGATTTTTCCTGTGCAGCGTACTTCTCGACTGGGGATTATTCCCCTGAAGGTTGTGCTGCTTCGCTCGATGCGACTCCAGTCAATTTCCATTTTTTGAAGGGTTTCTTCGTAGATGAGGTTTAATCCGCTGCCGCCATCCATGAGTACCTTGGTAAGACGAAAGCCATCCACTATTGGACTGAGGACCAATGCGGCTGGTGCTCTGGCTGTTCGGAATTTAGGTTCGTCGCTGGCATTGAAGGTGATAGCCGTGTCGCTCCATGGATTTGCTGTTGCTGCTTGGTAGACTTCGTCGAGGCTGCGGATTGTTCGTTTTCGCATGTTATTTGATGCGAAAGTCTCGAAGACTGTTAATACCGTACTGGTACTATTGGGCTAGTTGTCCGGGGCTAAAAAGCCTTCGCCACTTTTGGCCACCTGCCGTACTATCCAACATGCTCGAAGGCTATGTGTTGGAGTGGTGCCCTCCGTACTGTGGATTTTGCAGGGTCCGTTGAGCCATCCCTCCAGTACGGTTCTGTACCCTTTAGGGGTTTTTTGCTTTTTGGTTTTTAACCCAGGTGCTTGAGTATGACGCACTCTTTTATTTCGGACTGGGGTTGTATTCAGGGCCGGATTGTCCCAGAACCTAGTTTTGGTTTTCCAGGCACTCTCCATCGCACAGTATTTTTGTACAATGGTCGCAAGGTCGGCGAAGCATGTAACTTCGCGACGACTGATGGCGTTTATGATTCCCTTGTCCGTGCAATTGTTGCAGAAAATTAAAATCGCGCTTTCTTCATGGCAGTCCTTTATCATGTTCATAACCAGGAGGAATCTGGCCCAGTAACGATGTACTGTTTCATCGGGCTCTTGCCGTACTTGAGATAGATCGCTTATGTTTGGGTGGGCGGGTGGAATTAAGTTCGGAACCCCGCCCGATCTGAGGCTCGAAGGCCAAGAGGTTTGTTGGATACTTTCCAACGAACCTAGTCCGATGCCTGACTCTAAGTTCAGTATTTGATTGGCGTCCGTCCCTCCGCGGGAATCCGGCATGGAGGGATCGGGAATCCGGACATAGTTGGTTTTCAACATAGAAGAAGAGTTGCCGCATTGTTCCTCTACCACAACAACATGGTGGGTAGCCTGGGGAGAGTTAATTTCTCTTAGATTGGTTTTAAGCCCAATCTGATCGTAGTCTGTAGCGACTCCCAGGGCGGCGATGCGATCCAAGAGCTCGTTTACAGAGGAGAGCTCAATCGGATCTAACTGCTCGGCGAATTCCGAGCTGACATGAAGATCGCTTTTGATGACCTGAGAGGTCATCGTTGGAGCGGTGGCCGAACAGGCGGTCATAAGGAAACCACCTGGCCGGATAGTTTGGCCGGCGGCCAAAGCTCCCTTGACGACGGCGCCGTCTTTAAAGACGGGAAAAGGCATCCTTCCTGATTGCGACGACACAGAGGAACTCTCAATGAAAGCACCAATGTCGGTGTCAAAACCGGCGGATCTCGGGTAAGGGGTCCCGAACTGTGCGTCTAGGCGGATGGTAACAGGAGACGAGGGACATGATGTTTTTACCCAGGTTCGGGCCCTCTTGATGGGGGTAAAACCCTACGTCCTGCTTGATTAATATTGAGGATGTGTGTTACAAGAGTAGATCTACCACGAGATCAAGGAGGCTAAACCCTAGAAGCTAGCCTATGGTATGATTGTTGTTCGCCCTACGGACTAGAGCCATCCGGTTTATATAGACACCGGAGAGGGCTAGGGTTACACAGAGTCGGTTACAATGGTAGGAGATCTACATATCCGTATCGCCAAGCTTGCCTTCCACGCCAAGGAAAGTCCCATCCGGACATGAGACGAAGTCTTAAATCTTGTATCTTCATAGTCTTGGAGTCCGGCCGATGATGATAGTCCGGCTGTCCGGACACCCCCTAGTCCAGGACTCCCTCAGGCGGGGAACTTGACATCGGCCCATATGTCGCTGTTCCCACAACCCCTCATATGCAGCCGCAACGCCTGCAGTGGATCCAGCTCCATCTCCCGCGCAAATGGAGTCGGGAGGAAAAGACGACGGTGCGGCGGCTGACGCAGCCTAATGAAGAACTCGCAAGGGTTGTCCCCGACGTGGCCCTCCACCGGAGGAGGGGCCGCTGGCGGAGGCAAAGACGATCTGCCGCCCCGTCCTCCTCTCCCTCGAGCGCCACGACAGCCTCGACCTCGCCCCCTCCCCCTCCCCTTAATAGGCGGCTCCGCCGCCACGAGCTCTTGGGGAGGAGCGATGTGTTGTCGAGACAAGACTCTCGCCACCACCGATGAAGCGTCGCCACACCCCTCGCCATGACGAAAGGAAGGAGAAAGCGGGAACAGGGAGAAGGAGATGACGGAGGATTGAGAGGCGCCGTTCCTCCCGCTCCCTTCTTTATAAAGGGGCGGGGGCGAGGCTCGGCCGCCCCTCTCGACCAATCTGGCCCGTTGAAGTGAACATGGGCGGGGCCGTCGACCGCCGTCCCCGCTCAATTAAAGGCGCGTGGGAATCAGCCCGCACGCGCGCGACTTCCCGTATCTCGCGCGCCTGTCATTTGCTCTGCATCATGCATGCAATGAACGTGGCGCTAAAGACGGGTGCAATGGGACGCGTGGAGCAGCGGTTCCCGAATAAGGGCAGTAAATGAGCAGCGGCCCTGTGGTCTCGAAGAAACACGCAAGCCGCCTCTCTATTGTCCGCCACAAGATGACGCCAGCGTGCTTCGGTCACCCACACCCGCACGCTCACCCATGACGCGTGTCCAATGCAGGTCGTGGGGGAAGCGCAGAAGACAGAAGAGTTACCGCGGTAAAAATCCGCCCCAACTGCCTGCGCACCGTTCTGGGCCTGGCCCAACAACATGCTGCGCTTATGTATGGCCCAGGCCCTGGGGCTCGTGTCGGTGTACAAAAGTAGGGGCTCTGCTTTTGACCCCATTACTTGTGCACGGGCAGTCAGAGCCACCCGCCGCGGCCACACATAACAGGGCAGGAAAGGGAAGCCGAAGAGAAGCCGAAGGCACAAGACAAACAAAGCAACAACAAGGACCAAGGCCACAAAGATCGGATGGACGAAGCAGGTTTCCCCAGCAAGGACCCATGCCGGGGCCCCTTGCCGGGGCAGCTCGCCCACACCAGCTGAGCGGGCCACCTTTGAGCCCACCAATGCTAAACAAACGCATTGGGACAGGGCTCAGGAGGCACCTCCGTGGTGGCATGCATATCTTTGTGAAGACAAAGAATAGTCAAGATCAAATGAGGATAGGAAGGCAACAATCCTCGGCAGGGTTCTTACCGAGGAAGCCCATGAGACCCCCGGCAAGGTCCTTGCTGGGGATGATGGCGTGCCGCGGCAAGACCCTTGCCGGGCTACCCGGCAAGGCCCTCGCCAAGCGCGCCATCAGGGCCACTGCCAGGCCCACGCCAGCCAAGTCTCCACTGCCGTTCGCATGCAGCTGCCAACCCAACCAGCTGGGCAGGCACTTGCATGGCAACATGCAGCCCTTCGTGGAGGCTCCACCACCACGTGACCTCAGCTGCCTTCCTGCCTACATGGCACCACATGCATCGCTGGCCAGGGCGCGTGTCAAAGCAAGGAGGAGCGGCGACGGACAGGACGGGCCTCGCTCCCATCCCCGATAAAGTGAAGGGACACCTAAGCCTCGCATTAAATGCGCTATGTCCTGTAATACCAGCAATAAGATCACAGCGCTGTAGCACTTTCCACCTCTTGTGTGCCACTGTGGCAGCCCCTTTCGCCTATAAAAGGAGGCCCATGGCGCACTGGAGAAGGATTCGGTTCTTTCGAACCTGGCAGCACCCAGAGCTAGTTCAAGAGCTCAAGAACACTAAATACATCCACCAAAGCAGGATCGTAGGGTTTTACGCATCTTTGCAGCCCGAACCTGGGTAAATCCCCTTTGTGCTGTCTACTAGTCCCGCTCTTCTCACGATCCCGCGCCCCGCAACCGTAGTAGGGATTCCAGTGATCCCATAGGTGTCGTTTCCCACCGACACAAAGAAACATCTTTTCTACTTTGAATTCTTCGTGATAAAAGATGGGTTGAAGATCCATTTTTCGGAGGAAAAATGGCTAGGAAATGCTAGCCTCTGAAAACAATATCCAACTCTGAACACATTGTTCATGATAAGAATGACAATCTTGCACGGGTGCTCAATTCATTCTTGTTGGATATTTATTTCAGGTGGGGACTTGATTGACCCCTTCTTATGCCATGCAAAAATGTTTTATCTCGAGTGAATTCAATTAACCTAACACAAGGATGTGATACATTTTTCTCAAATCTCATTATATCTAGGTCCTTAACAGTGGAATTTATGTACAGTGCGCTCACGCATTCAGATGTCCCAGTGAATACAACAAGAAAATTTGGAAATCAAAGATTACACTAAAAGTGAAAATCTTCATGTGGTATCTTTGGAGGAGAGTTGTGCTAACCAAAAACGACCTCAGCCGTCGCAATTGGCAAGCAAGATGTGTAACTTTTATACTCACGATGAGACAATTAAACATCTCTTTTACTCATGCAAGTTTACACGTTTTACGTGGTTATTCATCCAAATAGTGTCTAATTTGTATTTGCTCGTAAGTGTTGCCAGTTATTTTTTCATTGGTTGGATGGTATTTTAGATAGGTATAGAATGCTAATAAAGTGGTGTTGTATGCCTTGTTATGATCTTTCGTTATGTAGAAATTATTTTGGTTTTAATGAATAAAAACTATGCTCATTTGCATGTTATTTACCCCTGCACACACTTGCTTCATACGTGGTCCACGCTACATCTAATGGTGTACCAACCACTGTTCAAGATGATGTATACGTGGTTGGAGCAGGTGGATCTTCGGATTGCTCCATCACCTATTCGGACATATGTAAAGTATCAGTCCCATATGACTATGCCATTGTCAATATGTTGTTTTTTATTATATTTTGTTAGACTATTGATGTTTTCTAGTGTGACCATAAACAAACATTTTTTTGGACATAGTACAAGCACAAACTCTCATACATACACACATACACTTGTCCATATAAACTCACACACGCACTCTACCTGTATGAGCACATCTAAGAGACTGAGCTGACAAATCATCTTGAGATTGACAAAGTCATCATAAACATTTTTGTAGTCGACATGAATGTCTCCTCGCATTGAACACACATCGCCAGAAGGCCTAAAATAAATCTAGGAAAATACAAGCACGAGTGTCAAGTCTAGCACTTGAAGCCTGGTGCGCTAAAAATACCACCGTCCTCCTAACCATCCAACTACTGGTTGGCTCAACCTTTGATGTTTTGGTTATATGCATCTCAATTATACAAAGGCCGAGCATTGCTTATCATGCTTTGTATCCGCTTGATGGTACATATTGAATTGATAAAAGTATCTTTTATTGAAAACAATTTTATTTCTCATCTGAAAAATCAATTTCTAGGCAGAAATGCTTTTTCTGTCGGCAATGATGGACTCCATTTTTGTTGTAACATGATCGCATAACATTTTCTAAGCCCTATCTCGCCGATCAAGCAAGCACTGCAAGCACTAGGAAGAACTAAACATCTACATCACAAGATTCAGGAGAAGAAGAAAAGCTAAGATGGGAGGATCTTAAGACCAAGGTGTTACTTGACCCTTCACTCTGAGTGGGTCAAGTTTGAGCTATATGATCACGTCTATCCTATCACTATGGTGTGGTGCCTTTCATACCAAGGTGAGGGGTAGGGTCTCTCTTTGGCATTATAGAGGGGATGTGTTGTATTTCTCCAGTCATGTGTTTCAACCTTGATAAAGACCTCTCTTGTGGTAGTAGGGTGATCCTTATAGTGCTTCCTCCAGTGATTGTCTTTGGTGCCGAAATATAGAGGTCTTCGTCGTTACTAACAATGCTCTCATGTCCTTTACCTTTGTACTTGTAATGTGTGTTGCTTCTAGCCAGACCCCATTGTCACCCGGTCGTTGTGGCGTATTGTTTTTTGTAACTCCTGGCGAATTGATAGCTTTGTTTATTCGAAATCAGACCCTGACGAGCTTCTATTGTAAAAATAATTAAGGTAGAAAAAAAAACCAACCCGATTATTTGCAAGTCTCTTTTGTTTCTTTTCGATGCATCTAATATTGTTTGCTCTAAAGACATTCCTAATTTCTGACCACTAACAATTTTATTTCACATCTGAAAAATCATTTGCTAGGCATAAATGCATTTACTCTTGACAATGCTGGATACTCCATTTTTGTTGTAACATGATCACCTCACATTTTCTAAGCACCAGGAAGAACTACACATCTACATCACAAGATCCAGAAGAAGAGTGATACGTCTCCAACGTATCTATAATTTTTGATTGTTCCATGCTATTATATTATCTGTTTTGGATGTTTTATATGCATTAATATGCTATTCTATATTATTTTTGGGACTAACTTATTAACCCAGAGCCCAGTGCCAGTTTTTGTTTTTTCCTTGTTTTTGAGTTTTACAGAAAAGGAATATCAAATGGAGTCCAAACGAGCAGAAAATTTACGGCGATTTTTTATGGACCAGAAGAAGCCCCTGGAGCATCGGAGTCAAGCGAGAAGAGTCCTAAGGCAACTACAAGGATGGGGGCACGCCCTACCCCCCTAGGCGCGCCCCCTGGCTTGTCGCTTCCCCGTGGAACCCCCCCCCCTCACGTGAAACCGACGCCAACCTATAAATCCCGAAACCCCCAAAAAGAAACCTAGGTAAGGAGTTCCACCGCCGCAAGCCTCTGAGTTCACGAAAAAACAATCTAAGCCCGTTCTGGCACCCTGCCGGAGGGGGGAATCATCACTGGAGGCCATCTTCATCATCCCAACGCTCTCCATGACGAGGAGGGAGTAGTTCACCCTCGGTGCTGAGGGTATGTACCAGTAGCTATGTGTTTTATCTCTCTATCTCGTGTTCTTCATTTGGCACGATCTTGATGTAACTCGAGCTTTGTTATTATAATTGGATATTATGGTGTTGTTCCCTCTCTACCTTGTGATGAATTGAATCTTTTCCTTTGAGATTTTGTTATGTCGGATTAAATCTTTGGATGTGAGAGCTCTTGATGTATGTCTTGCGATGGGATATCCGTGGAGACAATGGGATGTTCTATTGATCCACTTGATGTCTGTTTTGGTTATCAACTTGTGAATTATCGTGGTGACATTAGGGTAATCTATGCATAGGGGTTGGTATGCGTTTTCATATTCTTTTCTCCGACAGAAATCTTGGGATACTTTTTAAGTTCTTCGTGTTGGATTGAATATTATGAATTTGATATTGTCTGATGCATATCGTATAATTGACCCACGGATACTTGTGGTGACTTTGGAGTATCTATGTGACATTAGGGTTTGGATGTGTGTCATGTGGTGTTATTTTAGTACGAACTCTAGGGCGGTTTGTGACACTTATAGGAATAGCCCAATAGATCGATCCGAAAGAATAACTTTGAGGTGGTTTCGTACCCTACAAGCAATTTCATCTTATGTTCTATGCGATAGGAACTTTGGAGTGATTCTTCGTTGCATGTTGAGGTATTGTTATATCATCCAATTATGTTATCATTGTTGAGAGACTTTGCACTAGTGAAAGTATGAACCCTAGGCCTTGTTTTCAAGCATTGCAATACCGTTTTTGCTCACTTTTGTTACTAGTTACCTCGCTGTTTTATTTATTCAGATTATAAAAATATATTTCTACCACCCATATTACACTTGAATCACCACCTCTTCGCCGAACTAGTGCACCTATACAATTTACCATTGTATTGGGTGTGTTGGGGACACAAGAGACTCTTTGTTATTTGGTTGCAGGGTTGTTTGAGAGAGACCATCTTCATCCTACGCCTCCGACGTATTAATAAACCGTAGGTCATCCACTTGAGGGAAATTTGCTACTGTTCTACAAAACTCCGCGCTTGGAGACCCAACACGAGTCTACAAGAAGAAGGTTGTGTAGTAGACATCAAGCTCTTTTCTGGCGCCGTTGCTGGGGAGGTGAGTGCTGAAGGTATATCTTTAGATTTTCCAAGTGAATCTTTTAGTTTCTTGTTTTATCACTATTTTAGTCCATAAAAGAAAACTAAAAAAATTGGAATTGAGGTTGCCTCATATGCTTCATCATTTTTAATGGCTTTCGTGAAAATAAGGATTTAGAAAATTGTGCCAAAGTGTTAGAAGGAGAAGTCAATAAAATGTTTGGCATAAAAACTTTGAATGATGAGCATGATTACAATGTTGTTAGTATGAATTCTTTGAATATCCATGTTGCTAATGATATGCAAAGCTACAAGCTTGGGGATGCTATGTTTGATGAAGATGATACTTTTTGTCCCCTAAGTTTTGATGAGCAAATTTATTATGATGATAGCATGCATCTGATTTATGATGATTATTGTGATGACATGTATGCTATAAAGAATAATGATAACCATGAAACTTGTCATCATGATTTTAATTATCAATTGGGTTATGCCTCACATGATAGTTATTTTGGTGAGTTTGCTCCCACTACTATTCATGAGAATAAATTTGCTTATGTGTAGAGTAATAAAAATTCCATGCTTGTGGATCATGAAAAGATGCTTTATGTGATAGTTATATTGTTGAATTCATTCATGATGCCACTGAAAATTATTTTGATAGAGGAACTTATGCTTTTACATATCTCAATAATATCAAGTTTCCTCTTGTTATGTTGAAAATCTTGAAGTTTTGCTTGCTTTACCTTCCTATGCTAGCTGATTCTTGTTCCCATAAGTCGTTTGCTCACAAAACCCCTAGGCATGGGTCAGACTTAAAATGTGCTAGTCATATGCTTCATGATGCTCCCATTATGCTTCAATTCTTATCTTTTATGTGAGCATCATTGAAATTATCAATGCCTAGCTAAAAGGCTTTAAAGAAAAGTGCTTGTTGGGAGACAATCCAATATTTTCTCTTGCTGTTTTGCAATAAATTTATCATCTAGCCTCTGGTTAGATGTGTTTTCATGTTTTAATTTAGTATTTGTGCCAAGTAGGACCTTTGGGATAGTTTGGAAGATTGTTTATTTGATCTTGCTGAAAAACAGAAACTTTTGCGCCCAGTAAAACAATTTAAAAAATCATAGAAGCATGATTTTGATCTCAGTTTTTTTACACAAGATTGATATACAAATTACCCAGGTTGTCCTAATTTGTCATAATTTCTGGAGTTAAAGAAGTATACGAAGTTTCCTGGTTAATACAGACTGTTCTGTTTTAAACAGATTCTGTTTTCTATGTGTTGTTTGTTATTTTATTTTGATGAATATATGAGTAGTATCGGAGGGTATGAACCATGGAGAAGTTGGAATACAGTAGATATAACACAAATATGAATTTAGAATGAGTTCACAACAGTACCTAAGTGGTGATTTATTTTCTTATACTAACAGAGCTCATAAGATTTTCTGTTGAGTTTTGTGTTGTGAAGTTTTCAAGTTTTGGGTAAATATTTGATGGACTATGGAATAATGAGTGGCAATAGCCTAATCATCGGGATGCCCAAGGCACCCCAAGTTCATATTCAAGGACAACCAAGCAACTAAGCTTGGGGATGCCCCGGATGGCATCCCCTCTTTGTCTTCGTCTATCGGTAAATTTACTTGAGGCTATATTTTTATTCACCACATGATATGTGTTTTGCTTGGAGCGTCATTTCATTTTGTTTATATTTTCTTGTTGTTATTCATAGACGTGTTTTCTATCTTTTAGTTCAGTAAAAAGGCCAATTATAGCCTTTACCATGCTTATTTTACAAGTTTATACGTTGTTGTTTTGAAAACAAAAAGTTTTCTATTATTGTCCGAATTCTTCTAGGAAGTAAAAATGTGATAAAATCTTGAAATTTTTACACAATTAGTAACAAAAAAATTTCTATAGTGTGGTAATTTTTCATAAATTTTGAAGTTAGGGAAGTATGATTCCTCTTGCATTCTTTACAGACTATTCTGTTTAGACAGATTGTTGTTATGTTTGCATTGTTTGCATATATTTGCTTGTTTAATGATTCTATTTGAGGATAGGAGTGTTAAATATGTAGAGGCATTTAGTAGGCAATATTGAATAACAATTTTAGTGATTTGCTATAGTAGAGAATGATAAGTTTATTGCATTGATTTATATTAACTTATCTAACGAGTTTTTGTTGAGTTTTGCGTGTATGAAGTTTTTGAGATTTAGGGAAACCGTGATATGAGCGGAATCATGGAGACACAAAAGCTCAAGCTTGGGGATGCCCAAGGAATCCCAAGTTAATATATGAGGAAGTCTCAAGCATCTAAGCTTGGGGATGCCCCGGTTGGCATCCCACCTTTCTTCTTCAACAACTATCGGTCAGTTTTGGTTGAGCCTAAGTGTTTGCTTCTTCACATGATATGTGCTATCCTTGCAATGTCAATTCTTGCTTGTTGTTTGAATAAAGTACTTAAGATCTGAAATTCTTAAATGAGAGAGGGTCTTCTCATAGCTAGTTAATTATTTGACTACTCATTGATCTTCACTTATATCTTTTTGGAGTAGTTTTTCAGTTGCTCTAGTGCTTCACTTATATCTTTTTAGAGCACGGCGGTGGTTTTATTTTATAGAAATTGATGAACTCTCGTGCTTCACTTATATAATTTGGGAGTCTCTAAACAACATGGTAATTTGCTTAGGGAATGAATTTAGTCCGAATATGATGGGCATCCAAGAGGGATATAATAAAAACTTTCATATAAAGTGCATTGAATACTATCGTGGTGGGCGCACGGCAGATGCCAAGGGATGGCTAAAGAGAGGAGGAGGCTCGAGGGTGCTAGTGGGATCCATAGGCGAGGTTGGCATGAGCGGGCACGGGACGCCAGACATACCCAGGTTCAGGGTTCTCCGGAGAGATAATAGCAAACAACACATAGAAAACAGAATCTGTCAAAAACAGAACAGTTTGTAGTAATCTATATCAAACATATACTTCTGGAACTCCAAAAATCCTACCAAATTAGGAAGTCCTAAGAAATGTGTGTACCAATCCATATCAATAGGAATCAGATCGAATGCATGTTTATGTGAATTATCAAAACTAATTTACTGGGTGCAAAAGTTTCTGATTTTTAGCAGGATCAACACAACTATCACCGTAAGCTATCCTAAAGGCCTTACTTGGCACTTTATTGAAACAAAAGCTATAAAACATTATTACTACAGTAGAATAATCATGTGAACACACAAAAACAGTAAGGATAAATATTGGGTTGTCTCCCAACAAGCGCTTTTCTTTAATGCCTTTCTAGCTAGGCATGATGATGACAATGATGCTCACATAAAAGATAAGAATTGAAACATAACGGGAGCATCATGAAGCATATGACTAGCAAATTTAAGTCTAACCCACTTCCTATGCATAGGGATTTTGTGAGCAAACAACTTATGGGAACAATAATCAACTAGCATAGGAAGGCAAAACAAGCATAACTTCAAGATTTTAAGCACATAGAGAGGAAACTTGGTATTATTGCCATTCCTACAAGCATATGTTCCTCCCTCATAATAATTTTCAGTAGCATCATGAATGAATTCAACAATATAACCAACACCTAAAGCATTCCTTTCATGATCTACAAGCATAGAATTTTCACTACTCTCCACATAAGCAAAATTCTTCTCATTTGGAATAGTGGGAGTATCATAAGAGACTCGAATACTAAAAATTGTTTCCATATTAAAAGAGTAATGTCCAGAGAAAGGTCAATCATAATCATGACAAGTTTTATAAAAATAATCATCACTACTTTTTATAGCATAAGTTTTATCACAATAATCATCATAAGTAGCAACTTTGTTCTCATCATAATCGATTGAAACCTCTTCCAAGATAGTGGAATCATCACTAAATAAAGTTGACACTCTTCCAAATCCACTTTCATATTCATCACAATAAGATTCAACATCCTCCAAAATAGTGGGGTCATTACTTCCTAAAGTTGACACTCTTCCAAACCCACTTTCATCAATATAATCATCATAGGTAAGAGGCATGCTATCATCATAACAACTTTGCATATCAAAACTTGGGATGCTAAAAATATCATCTTCATTAAACATAGCATCCCCAAGCTTGGGACAAACATTAATTGCAGCAAATATATTCTCAATCATGTCATCCTCATCAAACATAGCTTCCCCAAGCTGGGCCTTTTCATATCATAAGCATTATGGATATTCAAGGAATTCATACTAACAACATTGCAATCATGCTCATCATTCAAAGATGTAATACCAAACATTTTATATACTTCTTCTTCTAGCACTTGAGCACAATTTTCCTTTTCATCATACTCAGGAAAGATATTAAAAAGATGAAGCGCATGAGACACACTCAATTCCATTTTTTGTAGTTTTATTTTATAAACTAAACTAGTGATAAAACAAGAAACAAAAAGATTCGATTGCAAGATCTAAAGATATACCTTCAAGCACTCACCTCCCCAGCAACGGCGCCAGAAAAGATATTGATGTCTACTACACAACCTTCTTCTTGTAGACGTTGTTGGGCCTCCAAGCGTAGAGGTTTGTAGGACAGTAGCAAATTTCCCTCAAGTGGATGACCTAAGGCTTTATCAATCCGTGGGAGGTGTAGGATGAAGATGGTCTCTCTCAAACAACCCTGCAACCAAATAACAAAGAGTCTCTTGTGTCCCCCAACACACCCAATACAATGGTAAATTGTATAGGTGCACTAGTTCGGCGAAGAGATGGTGATACAAGTGCAATATGGATGGTAGATATAGGTTTTTGTAATCTGAAATTATAAAAACAGCAAGGTAACTAATGATAAAAGTGAGCGTAAGCGGTATTGAAACGGTAGGAAACAAGGCATAGGGTTCATACTTTCACTAGTGCAAGTTCTCTCAACAATAATAACATAATTGGATCATATAACTATCCCTCAACATGCAACAAAGAGTCACTCCAAAGCCACTAATAACGGAGAACAAACGAAGAGATTATGGTAGGGTATGAAACCACCTCAAAGTTATCCTTTATGTTCTATCTATTCAAGAGTCCATAGTAAAATAACATGAAGCTATTCTTTCCGTTCAATCTATCATAGAGTTCATACTAGAATAACACCTTAAGACACAAATCAACCAAAACCCTAATCTCACCTAGATACTCCATTGTCACCTCAAGTATCCGTGGGCATGATTATATGATATGCATCACACAATCTCAGATTCATCTATTCAACCAACACAAAGTACTTCAAAGAGCGCCCCAAAGTTTCTACCAGAGAGTCAAGACGAAAACGTGTGCCAACCCCTATGCATAGGTTCATGGGCGGAACCCGCAAGTTGATCACCAAAACATACATCAAGTGGATCACGTGATATCCCATTGTCACCACAGATAAGCACGGCAAGAGATACATCAAGTGTTCTCAAATCCTTAAAGACTCAATCCGATAAGATAACTTCAAGGGGAAAACTCAATTCATCACAAGAGAGTAGAGGGGGAGAAACATCATAAGATCCAACTATAATAGCAAAGCTCGCAATACATCAAGATCGTGCCATAGAGAGAACACGAGAGAGAGAGAGAGAGATCAAACACATAGCTACTGGTACATACCCTCAACCCCGAGGGTGAACTACTCCCTCCTCGTTTTGGAGAGCGCCGGGATGATGAAGATGGCCACCGGTGATGGATTCCCCCTCCGGCAGGGTGCCGGAATGGGCTCCTGAGAGGTTTTTGGTGGCTACAGAGGCTTGCGGCGGCGGAACTCCCGATCTATCTTGTGTTCCGATGGTTTTAGGGTATATGGGAATATATAGGCGAAAGAAGTCGGTTGGGGGAGCCTCGAGGGGCCCATGAGGGTGGAGGGCGCGCCCAAGGGGGGTGGGCGCGCCCCCTATCTCGTGGCCTCCTCGACGCTTCCCTGGCTTGCACTCCAAGTTCCCGGGATTGCTTTTGTTCCAAAAAAAAACTTTTCTGAAGGTTTCATTCCGTTTGGACTCCGTTTGATATTCCTTTTCTTCGAAGCACTAAAATAGGCAAGAAAACAGCAATATGGGTTGGGCCTCCGGTTAATAGGTTAGTCCCAAAAATAATATAAAAGTATATAATAAAGCCCATAAACATTCAAAACAGATAATAAAATAGCATGAATGCTTCATAAATTATAGATATGTTGGAGACATATCACTACGCACTTAAAATACCATGGGCATGGGCGGAGGCATGGTTACGATACGGTCCACAATGCGGCTCAACCGCCCCAGGATCCGTATATCTTCACACCTTTTCTTTTCAGGTCCCTATTTTAGGAGGCCCTTCCGATAGTCCGACTATCGGACCCATAACGGGACGGAAACACCAAGGAGACAAGAAACTTTGGCGTACAAGGGAATCCCCAGGTGGTCTCTGATAAAGATCGCTATACCTATTTTGCATACCCGCACACAGCTTGCTCTTGGTTGGTACATGTCAAATAGTCCTATTTTGCTTATCACACTACTTGTATACATACGCCTTGACGTATTATTCGAATAACAATGGAAAATAACGTACGACCTCAGCTTATTATTAAATTTCTTTATCTTTCTCCTTCACTGCTTATTTATTACAAATTGCACCCGTACATTTTGGTACATTCAGCTCGCCAGGGGCTTCAGTGTACCGCATAACACGATAAGAAAAGTCTGAATTCCGACAGTGCGGCACCCCGAACTTATAGCATTATATGCATCAGCTCCGAATCATGTCTTGGGTCAATAGTTGGGTTTGCCTGGCTCCCATGTTTTGCTTCCTTACGTTCCTCTACATCGGCTAAGGCGGCATAGGGATAACTACTGCGATTGTGTCCCGATTCTTCTAGACGAGCACCTCAGTAGAGAAAGCCGAAAACTGACTGTCATGATGCGGCGAAAGCTGGTCGCTGTTCGAGAGGTCTCAAATCCTTAAAGATTTTTTCCGCTTCGGGCGAGGAATCGGCCTTGTCCAATTTAGGTGTGTATAGCGCCCCAAATTCGGCCTTCCGAATACCAGGGGCTACGCCAAAATTTAAAATTATAGAATTCTATGGCTAAGTGAGAGTGATAAAGCTGTATAGTCCGATTGCCTGGTTCGTTGCGCTAAACACCTCCTTAAAGGACCAAAAATTTGGATAATGAGTGTTTAGGTTTATCCCGAACACCCCGGTACTAGTTACATGGGGGCAGAAGCCTACGACTGGCCAACTCTCAGATTTTATAAACGGCTGCACATAAGGTAAAATTTTAAATCAATAAGCATTTTATAGCGCAAATGAACTTGTTTTCATATTACAGGATCAAATGAGTACACTCATTCAAATATTACATCCTTAGCACATTCCTCGCCACAAGGCGGGTACCCTTCAGGACACTGTCATAATACTTTTCGGGGTGGCGATGCTCCTTGCCCTCCGGCGGCCCCTCCGTCACCAGCTTCTCGGCATCCATCTTCGCCCAGTGCACTTTCGCGCGGGCGAAGGCCGTGCGCGCACCTTCAATGCAAACTGACCACTTAATGACTTCAAGCCGCGAATAGGCACTCACCAGCTGCTTTACAAGGCCGAAGTAGCTGCTGGGCAGGGGCTCGACAGGCCATAGCCGGACAATGAGGTCCTTCATGGCCAGTTCGGCCACCTTGTGTAATTCGACCAGTTGCTTTAGCTGGTCGCTCAAGGGCATCGGATGTTCGGTCCCAGTATATTGACACCAGAACAACTTCTCCGTCGAGCTCCCTTCTTCAGCTCGCTAGAACTCCGCGGCATCCGATATGCTGCACGGCAGATCTGTGAATGCTCTTGGAGAGCTCCGAATTCGGGTAAGTAAAAGGAAAGTCTCCTTCACATGCTTGCTTTGCATAATGAATGCCTTACCCGCCGCTATCTTCTTGGCCACCTGAATCTCCTGGAGGGCCTTTTGGGCTTCAGCCTTGGCATCTTGTGCGCTCTGAAGGGCCTTCGCAAGCTCGGACTCTTACGTCTTAGAGTCATGCTCCAAGGACTCGTATTTTTTGACGAAATCCTAGAGCTCTTGCTGGACCTCGTCGACTCGGGCCTCTTGCTTCTCGCGCTCGATGTGCTCCTTGGCCGCTTTGTCTTCGGCCTCGGACATCGCCTTCTTCATGGCCGCCACTTCGGTCGTGGCCCCTATTAAAGTTCATGACGATTCTATGATCTAAAACCATTCTTTTCTTTATCAATATACAGATGGGGTATCAATTACCTTTGTTCTCCTTGAGCTGCCTCTTCGTGAAACCGAGCTCTTCCTCAGACCGCTCCAGGTCCCGCTTCAGTTTGGAGACCTCTGTAGTACGAGCGGCAGCGCCAGCAGCAACGCCTGCTTATTCACATAGAATTATTATGATTAGACTCCTGCGGACGTTATTTGATCCTCTGTTCGGCCTTTCTTTCCGAACACCAAACAGAGCATCAGGGGCTACTGTCTATACTGTGATATTCTCTCATAATTTGATTACTTACCTCAAAGCCAGTTAGGAGGCTGGCGCAGGCTTCGATCAATCAGCTTTTGGCGGACCGAACCTTCTCGATCGCCGCACTCATGATGGTGCGGTGCTCTTCATCAATGGAAGTGCCGCGAAGCGCTTCTAGCAAGTTGTCCGATGCCTCTGGATGGACAGAGGTCATCGGAAGAGGCGGCTCACCCCCCTTAGTAAGGGGCTGCCTGCCTGAATCCGGAACCACTGGAGGTTCTGGTGCAGTATCCGGCTGGGGGCCAAACTTGCTGTGGCCCCCGTCATCAGAATACATGGGGGTCTTCCCCCCATGTGCTCATTTTCTGGGATTTCGCCTTGGGGCATCTCCAGAACTGTCTCCCCTTGGTCCGGTATCCTCTGAGACAACACCTCGGTGTCGTCCGCGGGTCGGGGGGAGGTGGTCGTCGGGAGTGAATCGTTGTTCATCGCCGACTAGCCCAAAGACCCATCCGAGGAGGATACGTCGATGTGGGCTTTGGACGGACTGCACGATCATATTTGACATGATAAGAAGCAATAAAGCAAAACATACCAGAAGTATTATAGTGTCCGGATACTTATGACTTCGCCAGGGGCTTGTCCCTGGGCAACCACTCCTCGTCGCTGTAGGCGGCTGCTGTGGAGTGGCCCGGAGGGAGGGTCTTTCCCTTCTTGGACCCTTCGGCCTCCCTAGACGGGGCGACCTTCCTTCCTTCCCCCCTCCCGGTTGGGGGGGGGGGACTTTCCTCTTCCTCCTCCTCGTTTTCGTTGGAGGAGCGCGCCTTGGTGTCTTCAGACGATGAGTCTGATACAACCTTGCGCCGGAGACCTTTCCTGGTCCCCACGGCCTTCTCTTGGCCTTCTTCTCCGGCACCTCATAGGGCGCCGTAAACAGCATCTCCGTTAGGAGAGCCGTTGCTGGATCTTCAGGTAGTGGAGATGGACAGTCGATCCGCTCCGCTGTCGCTACCCAGTCCTGTTAAATTGGCGTGGAGGCTTAGATCCCTCCCACGAATATACTGGGGAAAGGAACATCTTGTAAAATATAAAGAGCTTACCGGATTGGCGGGGTGCTGTGCGCTGAGTCCGCAATCCTCGGTAATGGGAGGAGGAACCTCGGCGGCCTTGAACAACACCTTCGAGACGTCTTTGTGCGTCATGTCGAAGAGCTCTCGCAGCGTCTGGTGTTCGGTGTGGTCGAACTCCCACATATTGAAAGCCCGTATTTGACACGGAAGGATCCGGCGGAAGAGCATGACCTGGACCACGTTGACAAACTTGATTTTCTTGCTTATCATATTTTTGATACAGGTCTGGAGTCCGATCAACTCTACCGATGAACCCCAGGCTAAGACCTTCTCTTTCCAGGAGGTGAGCCGCATGTGTCACGCCCAATATGCGACCCTATCCAAAAGGAACTCGAAGGTCCCACCAAGGATAGACCCGCATATTGAAACGCTTTTGCAAGGTGGATATCATTACATCAACATTACATAATAGATGGAGATACATACAAGAGGCATACAATGCCACACGAATACAACATCACAATACATAAGATCAACATCCGACTACGGATGAAACACAAACAGAAACTCAAACAACATCCACCCTGCTAGCCCAGGCTGCCGACCTGGAACCTATCCCCTGATCGAAGAAGCAGAAGAAGAACTCAATGCAAGCAAGCATCGCTCTCGCGTCATGATCATCGCATAACCTGTACCTGCAACTGTTGTTGTAGTAATCCATGAGCCACGAGGACTCAGCAATCCCATTACCATAGGTATCAAGACTAGCAAAGCTTAAAAGGAAAGGAAGGGGTAAAGTGGTGAGGCTGCAGCAGCGACTAAGCATATATGGTGGCTAACATACGCAAATAAGAGCGAGAAGAGAGCAAAAGGAACGGTCGTCAACTAGCAATGATCAAGAAGTGATCCTGAACTCCTACTTACGTCAAACATAACCCAGAAACCGTGTTCACTTCCCGGACTCCGCCGAAAAGAGACCATCACGGCTACACACGCGGTTGATGCATTTTAATTCGGATCTGGTGTCAAGTTATCTACAACCGGACATTAACAAATTCCCATCTGCCTATAACCGCAGGCACGGCTTTCGAAAGATTATACCCTGCAGGGGTGTCCCAACTTAGCCCATGACAAGCTCTCGCGATCAACGAAGGATATACCTTCTCCCAGGAAGACCCGATCAGACTCGGAATCCCGGTTTACAAGACATTTCGACAATGGTAAAACAAGAGCAGCAAAGCCGCCCGATGCGCCGACAATCCCGATAGGAGCTGCACATATCTCGTTCTCAGGGCAACACCGGATAAGTCAAGCTACGAGTAAAACCAGCCCTCGAGTTGCCCCGAGGTGGCCCCGCAGGTTGCTCGGTTCGGACCAACACTTAGACAAGCACTGGCCCGGGGGGGCTAAAATAAAGATGACCCTCGGGTTAGCCGACCCAAGGGAAAGGGATAGGTGGTGGTGAGGCAAATGGTAAAACCAAGGTTGGGCCTTGCTGGAGGAGTTTTATTCAAAGCGAACTGTCAAGGGGGTCCCATAAATCACCCGACCGCGTAAGGAACGCAAAATCCAGGAACATAACACCGGTATGACGGAAACTAGGGCGGCAAGAGTGGAACAAAACACCACGCAAAAGGCCGAGTCTTCCAACCTTTACCAAGTATATAGATGCATTAATAATATAAGAGATATTGTGATATCCCAACCAAAAATCCTGTCCCTGGAGAAATCTTCAACTTCACCTGCAACTAACAACGCTATAAGAGGGGCTGAGCAAAGGGGTAACATAGCCAAGCAACGGTTTGCATAGGAAAGGTGTCAAAGGTTAGAGGTTCATGGCAATTTGGGAGGCTTGATGAGCAAAAGATAGGTAACGCAGCATAGCGATAGAACGAAGCAACTAGCATAGCAATGATAGTAGTGAGATCCAGGGTAGCGGTCATCTTGCCTGAAATCCCACAAGGAAGAAGAACGAGTCCATGAAGAAGACGAACGGATGAAGCCGAACCAAGCGTAGACGAACGAATCCTCACGATCGCAACGAAACAGGAACTATCGAAAAGAAGCACACAACAAGGCAAACACACCACACATAGACAAGACATGATGCACAACAAGCACGATGCATGACAAAGCTACATGAAGTTACTCATGGCAAGAGATAATGCAAACAAGAGCAACACATCAAGGCAAGTTTAAATGAGGTCGGGAACAACATATAACAATTCTGGTAAGTCCTCATATGCAAATTTCGAAGTTGGTCCAGATCTGAATAAACCTTATGTTCAACTTGTTAAACAACAAGTTAAGATGCACCAAGATGATCTACACGAGATTCTAGTCAAGTTCCATATAAAGTTCATTTAGTTCGGGGCTACGGCCTAAAAGATATGAGCAAAACAAGTTAAACATGGCATTGATGCAAAATGCACCCAAACATCAAGCAAACACACCAAAACAAGGATGCAACATGATAATATGAAACTACATGCAAATTCAAGCAAGTTTCATATATAGCACACTCAAAACGGAGCAATGGTGCAACACACACTCTATACAAGTTATAGCAACAATCTGTCCAAAACAGCAACTAGGCATATTGCAAGCATCAAAACAATAAGCTACAGCATCTCAACATGAAAACAAAAGGCATGGGCATGATGTACAGGTAAAGCATAACAAAACATGAACACTGAGCTATCTCCAGAAATCACTGGAACATGCTCAAACACACATGGTAAGATTGCAAACGATGATACTTTCAGACTTTGCAGAAAATAACATCAGGTTGCAATGTTTAGAGCTATCAAACAACATGTTACAGAAACTTATCATGGCAAACAAAGGCATGGAATGATACTACTAAATGCATAGATCAAATATCCTTTACTGACCATGAGCCAAAAAGGATCAGAAAATATGATGGCACCCATGTAAACATAGTAAGTTATAATACATATTCAAACATGGCAGAAACAGAATTATGAAGGCATGTAGATGAGCTTGTGCAACTCACTACAGAGTATTATATGGCATGAAAAGGCAACCAACAGTAAGAAGGCATGTTTGTGAAGCTAAGAATGGCAATAGCAAGGTCATAGGGTGCATGATTCACTAGGAAAACACATGACAACAACTGAACTTAATGTTAACAGGCTGACAGCAACATTATCAAGCAACTTTGGAGCAAGATATGAACAAGCTACAACAACCTATAAATGCTACCAGGGGCACGGATGGATAGAACATGATATGTAGATCAAAACATATTTAGTGAACATCTCCAGATTATGCATAGAATGATTTGTAGCAACATGTTTATATAGCATCACGAAATAACAGATTCAGCCTAGCAAAACAGCAACATCATGTACACTACTTAGCAAGCTCGATTCACTCATCACAAGTCATTGCATGACAAGATAAGCATAGCATCATCAAGAAGACATGTTTGTGAAACAAACCAAGTCAAGAACAAGTTCATAGCATGCAAGGATCAACTATAACAACCTTGGCAAAATGGAATAACATGTAAACAATCTGCTAGGAAACATTTTGAAGCAAAAGTAGAGCACGAAAATGATATGCTAGACTACTCCATAATTTCAACCAGGGGCATGAATGGATAGAGAACAACCACATGTTCAAAACACCCTTACTGAAGTATCTCAAAATATGTATGGATCTCTCTGTAGCATCAAGTTTACATGGCATCAAAATAACAGCAGAACAGGGACTAAAATCAGCAACATCATGATGCCTAGTTTGCATGCTTGTGCTAGTCACCACATTGATCACAAAACTACATGGTAAGCACCTCTGTAAAGAAGACATAGCATAGATCAAAACACATGTAGACATCAACCTCATAGGATGCACACATCAATCATGGCAAAAATGACAAATGAGCTCGTTCTGTTAACAGACAACAGAAAACATCATGAAGCAGTCTTACAACGATGATTCAGGCATCAAGATGAGCTCAAATGAATATGATGCAATGGAATGAAATGATGAACTTGTTGAGGCGAACAATTAGACATACTACACACACAAAACGGAGCTACGGATGCATAGATACGATGTGATGAATATGGCATGATAATTACACAGAACTGGGACTTTGTCGTTTTTCAAAAAAAAAAACAGGGTGAGCGCCGAATGACTAAATGTCGCACGGGGCGGGGGATAGCAGAAGGGATCACCAGCGTGGCCTTGGGCCGAAGAGAGGCGGAGCTGGGCTGGGCCTCGAGGAGGCCGGCGCGCTGGGCCGGGCGCTGGGGCCCACGCAGGCGGCCAGGTGAGCGGGACGAGCTCCCAGCTCGATCCCGGTCCATGGTGGCGGCGCCGGTGACGGAA
>NC_041385.1:169241573-169316820 GCF_002162155.2 Triticum dicoccoides
GGCGGGGAGATGGGCCCCACGGGCCCGATTCGGGCCGCGCGGGCCGCGCCGGATGGGGGCGGCCCGGGGACAGGTGGCGGCGCGCCACTGGCTGTGGGAGGCGGCGGGCTGACGTGGCACGAGGTGATTGGACGAAGGGACTTGGCCGGCGGACATGTCCGGCGCGGATGGACATGTCCGACAGCGCGGTGGAGAAGGGGCTAGGGTTCATCTGCGATTTGATCCGCGAATTTCGGGGGAGGGGCATATATTTGTAGGTAGAGGGAGCTAGGAGAGTCCAAATGGAGCACGGTTTTCGTCCACGCGATCGTGATCGAACGACCGAGAGCATGGAGGGGAGTTAGATGGGTTTTGGGCCACTTTGGAAGGGGTGTTGGGCTGCAAAGAGAGAGAGGCTTTACGGTTACCGGGTTAACCGTTGGAGTACCAAACGACCTCCAAATGGCACGAAACTTGATAGGCGGTCTACCGGTGCTATACCAAGGCCGCTTGGCAAGGCTCGGTCCATTCCGAGAAAGTTTAACACCCACTCACAACGAGAGACAAAAGAGGAAAGCCGGAGGGCATGGAAGCGACGGATTGCAAAACGGACAACAGGGAAAATGCTCGGATGCATGAGACGAACACGTATGCAACATGAAATGCACATGATGACATGATAAAATGCAACACGCAAGCAGATGACATGGCAACGATGGCGAAAATAACTGGCAGACACCTGGCGCATCGAAACCGGGGCGTTACAACATGGGGATGCCAGATCAAAATTCGGGGGCCGCCGCCCAGTTGGCGTCGCGCGGCTCGGTGATATGGAACCACCCCGATTGCCAGCCCTTCACGATCTCCACATAGGAGCCTTCGAGCCAGGTGACGTTGGGCATCTTGCCCACCATGGCGCCTCCGCAGTCCGCATGCTGGCCGACCACCACCTTCGGCTTCACGTTGAAGGTCTTCAGCCACAGACCGAAGTGGGGCTTGATGCGGAGGAAGGCCTCGCGCAGGACGATAAACATCGAGATGTTGAGGATGAAATTGGGGGCCAGATCATGGAAGTCCAGCCCGTAGTAGAACATGAGCCCGCGGACAAATGGGTGGAGGGGGAATTCCAGTCCGTGGATGAAGTGAGAAAGGAATACAACCCTCTCATAGGGTTCTGGAGTAGGGACGATCTGCCCTGCGTCTGGAGCCGGTGCATGATGTTTGCGGCCAGGTATCCGGCTTCCCAGAGCTTCGTAATGTCCTCCTCTGTGACGGAGGAGACCATCCACTTGCCTTCCGCTGCGGACATGTTTGGAATGGCTTTACGGAAAAGGTGAGAACTTGGGCGCTGGAGCTCGAGCGTGCGAGAATGGATGGGCAGGGGAAGAAGAAGGTGTGGGTGAAGAAGAGGAATCCTTATCCCTTTATAAAGGCGGTAGAAACTGTGCGCCTCCCCACATGCCCCGTAAAATCGCTTATTCCCGAAGCGCCGCAATTGATGGCGTGGTTGGGTTACCCACACCTGTATTGGTGAGAATCCCGTCATAAGGGGACACAATCTCTGCTTTGACAAGACGTGCCAAGGAAACCGCCTCGCAATATGTGCAACAACTGGTTGAGAAAAACGGTTCGAATAATGACCGGGCCGTGGCGTGATGTCACGCTATGAAAAGTTGTTAGTAGATTAGATTTGTGGAATATTGTACTCTCTACGGTGGTATGTGGAATTTGTTTTGCAGAGCCGGACACGATCCTTGTGTTCAAAATCTTCTATGGAGTATTCGGAGAAGGAACCCGCCTTGCAATGCCGAAGACAATCTATGTGTCGGACTCATCATCATTGAAGCCTGGTTCATGGGCTACTGAGGGAGTCCTGGATTAGGGGGTCCTCGGATAGCCAGACTATATACTTTGGCCGGACTGTATGAAGATACGAGATTGAAGACTTCGTCCCGTGTCTGGGTGGGACTCTCTTTGCGTGGAAGGCAAGCTTGGCAATTCGGATATGTAGATCTCCTTCTCTGTAACCGTCTCTGTGTAACCGTAGCCCCTTCTGGTGTCTATATAAACCGGAGGGTCTAGTCTGTAGGACAACAACAATCATAATCATAGGCTAGCTTCTAGGGTTTAGCCTCTACGATCTCATGGTAGATCAACTCTTGTAATACTCATATCATCAAGATCAATCAAGCAGGAAGTAGGGTATTACCTCCATCAAGAGGGCCCGAACCTGGGTAAACATTGTGTCCCCCGCCTCCTGTTACCATTAGCCTTAGATGCACAGTTCGGGACCCCCTACCCGAGATCCGCCGGTTTTGACATCGACAGCAACCACAAGGGTGGGGGCGCGCCCTAGCCCCCTGGCTTGTCGCTGCCTCGTGGACCCCCCCTGGCGTGTAACCGACGCCAAAAAATCCAATAAATCCTAAAACCCCTAGAAAGAAACCTAGATTGGGAGTTCCGCCGCCGCAAGCCGCTGAGTTCACAAAAAACCAATCTAAGATCGTTCTGGCACACTGCCGGAAGGGGGAATCATCACCAGAGGACATCTTCATCATCCCGGCTGTCTCTATGACGAGGAGGGAGTAGTTCACCCTCGGGCCCGAGGGTATGTACCAGTAGCTATGTGTTTGATCTCTCTCTCTCTCTCTGTCTCTCTCTCTCTCTCTCTCGTGTTCTTGATTTGACACGATCTTGATGTACCGTGAGCTTTGTTACTATAGTTGGATCTTACGATGTTCTTTCCTCTCTACCTTGTGATGAATTGAATCTTTTCCTTTGAGGTTTTGTTATGTCGGATTGAATCTTTGGATGTGAGAGCACTTGATGTATGTCATGGGACGGAATATCCGTGGTGACAATGGGATGTTCTATTGATCCACTTGATGTATGTTTTGGTTATCAACTTACGGATTCCTAGGGTGACATTGGGGTAATCCATGCATAGGGGTTGGTACCTGTTTTCATATTCCTTTCTCCGATAGAAATCTTGGGATACTTTTGAAGTTCTTTGTGTTGGATTGAATATTATGAATCTGATATTGTGTGATGCATATCGTATAATTGACCCACAGATACTTGTGGTGACATTGGAGTATCTAGGTGACATTAGGGTTTGATTGATGTGTGTCATGTGGTGGTATTTTAGTACGAACTCTAGGGCGGTTTGTGACACTTATAGGAATAGCCCAATAGATCGATCAAAAAGAATAACTTTGAGGTGGCTTCATTCCCTACAAGCAATTTCATCTTATATTCTCTGCGATAAGAACTTTGGAGTGATTCTTCGTTGCATGTTGAGGGATTGTTATATGATCCAATTATGTTATCATTGTTGAGAGACTTTGCACTAGTGAAAGTATGAACCCTTGGCCTTGTTTTCAAGCATTGCAATACTGCTTTAGCTCACTTTTGTTACTAGTTACCTCGTTGTTTTTATTTATTCAGATTATAAAAATATATTTTTACCATCCATATTACACTTGTATCACAATTTCTTCGTCGAACTAGTGCACCTATACAATTTACCATTGTATTAGGTGTGTTGGGGACACAAGAGACTCTTTGTTATTTGGTTGCAGAGTTGTTTGAGAGAGACCATCTTCATCCTACGCCTCCCATAGATTGATAAACCTTAGGCTATCCACTTGAGGGAAATTTTCTACTATTCTACAAAACTCTGCGCTTGGAGGCCCAACACGAGTCTACAAGAAGAATGTTGCGTAGTAGACATGAAAGAGAAGGCACTAAGATGGGAGGATCTCAACACCATGGTCTTAACTTGATCCTTCACTCTGAGTGGCTCATGTTTGAGCTAATGATCATGTCTATCCTATTACTATTGTGTGTGTCTTTCATACTGAGGCGAGGGGTAGGGTCCCTCTTCGGCGTTATAGAGGGGAAGTGTTGTGTTTCTCCAGTCATGTGTTTCAACGTTGGTCAAGACCTCTCTTGTGGCGGTAGGCTGATCCTTGTAGTGCTTCCTGTACTGATTGTCTTCAATGCCAGAATGTAGAGGTCTTCGTCGTTACTAACAATGCTCTCGTGTCCTTTACCTTTGTGCTTGTAATGTGTGTTGCTTCCAGCCAGCCCCCTTTGTCGCCTGACCGTTGTGGCGTGTTGTTTGTTTTAACTCGTGGCCAGTTGATATCTTTGTTAATTCAAAATCTGCCCCTCTTGAGCTTCTATTGTAAAAATAACTGAGGTAGAAAAATACAATAAACTTGATTATTTTCAAGACCCTTTTATTTCGTTTCACCGCATGTAGTCCTTTTTGCTCTCGATAAAAACATTGCTAATTTCTAACCATTCAAAATTTTAGTCCACATCTGAAAAATCGTTTTCTTGGCAGAAGTGCAGTTTTTGTCGGCAATGCTGGTTACTCCATTTTTGTTGTAGGTCTTGGTCTGTATCTATCAAACACACATCCTTCTTTTGCAACATGATCACCTCACATTGTGTGCTAGTACTATTTTTCCCTTTTTCCTTGTTGCAAGGACTTAAATGAAGGAGGTGTTCAACATGGTCTTGGTCTTTGTCTACTACGTACTCATTCTAATCCCGTCCCAAAATACGTGTTTTAAGTTGGTATAATTTAAATGCTCCCTTTGTAAAGAAATATAAGACTACCACAATGGGGAGTAAGTTAGAGTGGTAAGAGCATCTTCAGCCGCGCCCTCAACAGGCCTTCCCCAGGCGATTTTTTCGTGCCAGCGCCCAAAAATCGGCCGAGTCACGCCCCAGGAGCCTATTTTTCGCCGGTTTGGGTCGAAATTGGCGCCGGCGTACCCAGGCCGATCCCGGCACGCTGGGGGGCGCCGGGTCGAGCGATTTTGGCGCGAACGCACTGCGGGCCCACCAAGTCAGCGACACTCGCCTCGTCGTCCTCACAACGTGCGGGCGTCGCTGACAGACGAGCAACGGACCCTCCCGTAGTACGCCGCCGCCAACCATAAGGCATGGGCGGCATACTTCCAGCACCGGCAGGCGCAGCGGATCGCCTCCACCAACGGGGCGCTGGTGGTGAGGGGTAGCAAGAATAGCGAGGGGCGCCGCCTGTGTTGGGGCACCCCTGGCCGCTCGCTTCACGCAATCCTCTGGCACCTCGAGGGCGGCAACGACCCGCCCTTGACGTACCCTCCCGACCCGGCCCGAAGCGGCGGCCAGTGGATGCCGAGGAGGACGACGTCCTCTTCTTCCTCCTCCTCCCATTCCTCCTCCTCGGGGTCGCCGGCGCTGCTCAACGTCAAGGCCGAGCACACCGAGACGCCGCTCGGCCGGCGAACACGCAACGTCGGCATCTTCATCAACGATGGCGGGCGTGCCTCCTCCTCGGCTCCTCCCCGCTTCGTCAAGCCGAAGACGGAGCCCGGGCTCACCGCGGTGAAGACGGAGCCAGGGCTCGCCGTGGTGAAGACGGAGCCGGGCCTCTCCGAGGAGGCGGCCTTGAAGTGGGTGCACGAGGATTGGGCGCGGACGGAGCTAGAGCGCCGGTGTCGTGCCCTAGAACAATACTCCGCTCGGCGCCGTGGCCGCGACGAGGGAGGAGTCATCGTTCTCGACGACGACGACGACGACGACGCGCCGCCACCGGTCCGCTAGGGCGACACCGGGTAGGGGTCCAGCAGGGGCGGCCGCGTTAAGGAGGAGAAGGACGACGACAAGGACAACGCCAATGGCGGCGGCGGCGGCGGCGAGGACTTCGCTGCGCTCAGCGCGTTCTTCCTGTAGTTTAGGCCTTTATTTTTTAAGTTTGCTATGTAAAAACTGTTAAAGTCGCCGAAGTTTATTTTTAAGTTTGCTATATTTCACCGAAGTTTATGCCCGTTTGCCGTAGCCGAACGTATGTTAAAAAAAATTAAAAAAATCTTCTGGGTCGACCCTGGGGCCGGCGGTTGGGAACCCGATCGGCCCCAAGTCGATTTTTTCGCCGGGTCGTCCCAGGCGGCGATTTTTCGAGCCCCCTGGGGGGCAACGGCTGGAGATGCTCTAACATGCATATGTTACTAGTCTATGTCACTACCTCCACAATGTGAAGTAACATATGTGTGGTGTCATTAAACACTCCATTTATTAAATTGTAGACTCATCTTGTTTTGATATGTGTGATGTTACTCATACTACTAGTAACTAGCAATGTTATCACATCACTTTTTTCTTTATTAATTACTTGTCACATCATCTATTTTGTCTAAATATGTGTAGATAGTCTAAGAGCGTTTAAATCACTGCATTAAAGTTTTGACACTTATTTTGATTATTTTGAGACGGAGGGAGTACTCCGTCTCAGTTTACAAGTCCTGCGCGTATAACTAGGTTACCAATTTTATCACCCTAATATAAACTATATAACACAAAAATTATACCGTTTGAAAATAAAACATCTAAATTTTATATTGGTATATTTTTTGTAATACATGACTTGTATTAAGTTGGTCAAATTGACGACCTAAGAATATGCACACGCTCTGTAAGCTGAGAGAGTACCCGACCAACGGCTTTCTGAATTCTGAACCCAATCCTGGCCTAATTTTGTGACTGCGTTGTACTACTCCACAGTGGACATTCAACGGATTGTTTTGCCCAGATTGGAGATGGACGCGCGCAGTGCACAGAATAGACCAGACGAGGCGGTGGATGGAAGACCGTACGCGGTACTAGCTGGTAGCGAGCGGGGGCGATGCCACCTGATCCGCAGATTGGTCCATCCAACCAGATCGGCAGATGCGCGAATTGATGTGGCCGGCAGCGATCTCTGCTTATTAATTGTGGTATTGAGATTTGAGATGGACCGGGCGCATTCATTCGTTCCCATTTTGGCTTAATCTGCAAATCTGTTCCCGGTTCAAAACTTCTCCGGTATCGTTGCAACGCAAAAAGGAACGGCGATGGACAAAACAAACCGGCGGCTTGCGGGTTTTTTTTTTTTTTTTGCGGGACGGCGGCTTGCGGTTGAACAAAACACACCACCACAACCGGCAACGATACCTTCAACATCATGCACTTCATAGACCTTTAAAAAAACATTTCCTTGGAGCATCTACAGCCGGACGCCACCACATCTTAGGCTAACTCCACCGCACGACCCCATCCTGTCTGGGCCCGTTCGTTTGGGGTAAAACGGACAAACCGGGCGGCCCAGCGCGCGGGAGCAAACGGACTTTTGTCCGTTTTGTGTCCACTTTCGACCATCCGCGACCCAAGTTTGCGCCGCTTTTGGGGTAAAACGGACACCACGCGGACGCGCCGGCCGTCTGCGCGTCTCCTTCCCTGGCCCGCCCATCGGTGGCACAGGACGGGCCTTTTTCTATCCGCCCCCCTCCCTCCCTCCGGTCGCATCCCACTACACTCTTTCCCACTCTTCCCCTCGCCGCCGCCGCCGCCGCTGCCATTGCAGCCGTGCAACTCAGACACGCGCTCGCCCAGCCCCTTCCCCTCGTCGCTGTCGAGCTACCCAACCACGGCCACCTGGTTTGCGCACCCGCCGACCGGATTTGGGGCGGATCCGGTCGGTCTTGAGCTCGCCCGGCTGTGGGAGGCCGGGCCGCGCCATGGACTGGCCGGGCACCTCGCCGGAAGGCCCTGGCAGGGCCGCAAGGCCTCATGCAGGCAGTGGCTCGTCCTCTAGCCGCTCGGATCTGCACCGTCGGTGGTCCGCCGGTAGATACGCGAATGTCGGCCGTCCGGGCTCGGTGCTTGCCCAAAAGCTCGCCGGCGCACCGTTGCCCCTCATCAAGTGCGACCACTGCCCAAGGATGGTCGTGCGCCGCGTGTCTACAACGCCGGAGCATCCCGGATGAGTGTTCATCAAGTGCTTAAACGATGGGGTATGTGCTCTTTTTAACTTCGGTTTGTGCTCTTGGATTAGACTAGTTGTGCTAACTTTAAGTTTTATTGTGTAGAATGGATGCAAGTTTTGGTATTGGGAAGAAGAGTACATCGATATATTGATAGAGCGAAATCTAGTACATGTTCGTGCACTTTTAGCTAGCCTAGAGGCTGTAGATGAGACATGTGCACTTGTTGCTAGATTAGAGGCTAGGCACGATACTACGTGTGAGGAAGCAACGTCGACTTCTGGCTTGAAGAAGAAAGGACGGTGCTACATCGACCCTCCTCCACAGATCAACAATGAGTGCATCGAGAAGGCCCTAACCCAACTCAAGGGAGCAGTTATGGAAGTTGGGTATCTTCTCAAATGTATTCTTGTGGTTCTTGTTTTCTTTAGCCTTGCTTTACTAGTTAAAATGTGATGATGTATTGTCATGTATCAAAAATGAATGATGAAAAAAAGTTGAAGGACTTGCAAAGAAAAGTGCACGCGGACAAGATGCGGCCGGGATGCGTCCGCACGCTGGGCGCACGGCCACCGCATCCCGGAAACTGCCCGGACACGACCCCATTGCCCTACCCAAACGGACAGAATCCGGACAAAACGGACGTCCGTTTGGGGTCGCGCGGTGGATTTGGCCTTATATGCGCGCGGACACGCCCGGTCAGTTACCGGACAGGAGAGAGAAGGAAAAAAGTGACCCAACCGGACCCCTCATATCTCCCTATCTGTCCAGACTGTCCGCGAACCTTCATATCCATCTCAAATATGGGAAGAATATGAGGGCTCCCCGACACGCCCGGGCGCGCCCAGTTAATCCGCTACGTAGGACGCGGCCCCACCATGGACCACATTTTTCTTTCTCTCTCTTTATCTTCACCAATCACGTGCAAATGACCGAACATATAAGGAAAAATGAGGATTATGGCTGCGCGGACGGACAAATAGAGGCTCAAAACAGACACGCCCGGTCACTGACCGGGCGCGTCCGCGGGCGTTTGAGTGGTCGAATTAGAGGTATGTGGCGTTGTTGGATATATACTCCATCAGAGCATCTACAACCGGACTTGATAAATCCGCCCCCCTATACGTCCGCGAACGCGCCCGGCCACGCCCGCGGACGCATCCGGACGGGCCCTTGTATTACACTCTCGGCATCCACATATCTTAAATCCAGACTCTCAAATCCATGCACGTCGATCATATAAGCCATTGTTGCACATAAATAGCAAATGTTGGTACCAAAAATAAATAGTGTTTACATAAAATTTATTTTAGGTGCACAGCTCAAACATCAGCTCTTTGTTTCACATTGTGGTCCACATATGCTCCGCAAGATCATTGAATAGTCGCGCGTGCACCTAATGATCTCGAAGATTCTGATGCATCTGCAGAAAGTTCATAAGCTGAGTTGCATCTTGATCTTCCGGGATTTCAACTTGTTCTTCAGGTGCTTCAAAATCATTGGTTTGGACTACACCATCACCCTCATCCTCGACAATCATATTCTGCAAAATATCACAACATTTCATAAGCTGCCATAAGGTTTCTGATTCCAATATCATTGCAACCACACGGACAATTTCCCAACGATCTTGAAGCACACCAAATGCCCTCTCCACGTCCTTCCTAGCCGCTTCCTGCATTGTTGCAAAGTGGCTCTGTTTATTGCCATGCGGTTCGATTATGGTCTTCACAAACGTCGCCCACCGAGGATAGATGCCATCGGCAAGATAGTACCCCATGTTGTAGTCTCGGCCATTGACGGTGTAGTTGCACGACAGTGATTCCCCATTGCAAAGCCTCATGAGTACTGGAGATCGTTGAAGCGCGTTGATGTCATTGTGAGAACCTGGCATTCCAAAGAAAACATGCCAAATCCATAAGTCATGTGATGCCATCGCTTCTAGTATGATGGTGGCCTCTTTGGTGTAACCTTGATTCATTCCCCGCAAACCTTTGGGCAGTTCTTCCATTGCCAATGGATGCAATCAGTTGATCCAATCATTCCTGGAAACCCCATGGCCTCTCCAATTACCAACAACTTCTTCATTTCCTATGCATTTGGTTCTCTGAAATACTCAGGTCCAAACACCTCCACCACGGTGCGGCAAACTTGACAGTAGTCTTCAAGCATGTGCTCTCCCCAATCGTGACCATCTGTCCAATGGCATCTACGGCGGTACCAAGTGCAAGCATCCTCAGAGAAGCCATGCACTTCTGGTTAGCAAAGAAAGAAAGATGGCCGCAGCAATCCATCGTTAGCTTGAAGTAGTCATCTTGTGCCTCCACTCCCTGCACAATGCGCAAGACGGCGATGAAACCATGGATAATCCGAAAAAGTTGGGTTCGGAGCAAAGTAGTCCTTCTGCAATACCTGTGCTCCGGACACCCTATACCGATTGATCACTATTATCCCATTGACTAAGACCTTGAAGTTGAGAATATGCTCCACCTGCCAGTCCATTTCCTCTTGCATGCCCATCAGCATGATCATGTCCACTTGTTCGTCCGAATCTGAGGAATCGTAGAACTCATCTTGAATCATTTGATCAACCTCCGTCGGTCCATACTCCTCGTCGGATGAAGCATCAGAATCCATCATTTTCCCTAATAAATTCACAAAAAACTGGCCAGACAATATGTCGAACACATCAAGCGCAAGACGGAGCCAGAGAGTTGTCGGACATACCGCGGTGGTGTCCGAGCCGATGATGACGTCCTGCATGGCGAGGACCGGAGAGAGGACTGCTCTGCTAGAGCTGGCGACGTAGGGGCTAGGAACGGCTGCGGAGCATGCGCAGCGGCGGAGTTGCAAGACGGATAGTATCGTGGAATTAACACGTCAAATGTCCTAGTGAGAGGACTTAGTCATGGAGCCATCACAACGGACACGGGGAGTTTATACTGGTTCGGCCCCTTGCGGTGAAGGTAAAAGCCTATGATCCAGTTGTGGTGGAATTGATGGGGTCTCGACGAGCAGGGAGCGAATCCGCTTTACCTATCTCTCGAGTTGTTGTTTCTTGTCCCTGAACCGTCGTCGGGTCGTCCCTTTATATACACAGGGTCGTGGTGGGCGCACGGCAGATGCCAAGGGATGGCTAAAGAGAGGAGGAGGCTCGAGGGTGCTGGTGGGCTCCAGAGGCGAGGTTGGCATGCGCGGGCGCGGGACGCCGGACATACCCAGGTTCGGGGCTCTCCGGAGAGATAACACCCCTAGTCCTGCCGAGTTTAGTTGGATGATTGATAGTACAATGTTGCTCCTGGAGCTGTTTGGAGGAGGAAGGAAGCTGGCCAATGCTTGGGCTGCTCCTTCTCCCCGGTGTTGCCATTGGGTGGCTAGTCCTATGCTTGCTTGTGTTTCTCTTGTATTGTCTGTTATCTTCTGTGCGTGCCCCTGTAGGCATGGGTTCATGGGGAGTTTTATAGATCAACACACCCAGGGTTACAATGGTAATATGCCAAGTCGGTGGGTCCGTATTGTCGGTGTCCGGGATACCGGGATGGGTCCTGCTTGTGGGCTTGTGCTTCGCCGGGTTCCCCTAGGTGTGGGCCCCGCGTGCCTAGGGGGACTGTGCGCCGTCTTGTCGATCGTTAGGGCGCGGCCGACTCGAGTCGTGTACAGTGCTCTCCGTCAAGCTGCCGCTTGCTGTCGTCAGCGGTGAGGGCAGGAGCACTGTTGCCACGCCAGCCCTAGTCAGCGGGTAGGTGAGGGGCACTGTTGCCACGCTCCGGCTGACCACAGGCATGGGTGGGAACACTATTGTCTTGGTCATCGGTGGTTGAGGTCTCGTCCCATCGTACGGCCTAGATGTTGGGGAACGTAGCAGAAATTCAAAATTTTCCTACATGTCACCAAGATCTATCTATGGAGAAACCAGCAACGAGTAGAAAGGAGAGTGCATCTACATACCCTTGTAGATCGCTAAGCGGAAGCGTTCAAGTGAACGGGGTTGATGGAGTCGTACTCGTCGTGATTCAAATCACCGATGATCTAGTGCCGAACGGACAACACCTCCGCGTTCAACACACGTACAGCTCGACGATGTCTCCCATGCCTTGATCCAGCAAGGAGAGAGGGAGAGGTTGAGGAAGACTCCATCCAGCAGCAGCACAACGGCGTGGTGGTGATGGAGGAGCGTGGCAATCCTGCAGGGCTTCGCCAAGCACCTACGGGAGAGGAGGAGGTGTCACGGGAGGGAGGGAGGCACCAAGGGCTCAGGTATGGTTGCCCTCCCTCCCCTCCACTATATATAGGGGTAGGGGAGAGGGGGGAGGCGCAGCCTTGCCCCTTCATCCAAGGAAGGGGTGCGGCTAAGAGGGGGGGAGGAGTCCATCCTCCCCAAGGCACCTCGGAGGTGCCTTCCCCCTTTAGGACTCTCCCCTTTTTCCTATATCTTGGCGCATGGGCCTGTAGGGGCTGGTGCCCTTGGCCCATGTAGGCCAAGGCGCACCCCCTACAGCCCATGTGGCCCCCCGGGGCAGGTGGCCCCACCCGGTGGGCCCCCGGGACCCTTCCGGTGGTCCCGGTACAATACCGATGACCCCGAAACTTGTCCCGATGGCCGAAACAGGACTTCCTATATATAAATCTTTACCTCCGGACCATTCCGGAACTCCTCGTGACGTCCGGGATCTCATCCGGGACTCCGAACAACATTCGGTAACCACATACAAACTTCCTTTATAACCCTAGCGTCATCGAACCTTAAGTGTGTAGACCCTACGGGTTCGGGAGACATGCAGACATGACCGAGATGTTCTCCGGTCAATAACCAACAGCGGGATCTGGATACCCATGTTGGCTCCCACATGTTCCACGATGATCTCATCGGATGAACCACGTTGTCAAGGACTCAATCGATCCCGTATACAATTCCCTTTGTCTAGCGGTATGGTACTTGCCCGAGATTCGATCGTCGGTATACCGATACCTTGTTCAATCTCGTTACCGGCAAGTCTCTTTACTCGTTCCGTAACACATCATCCCATGATCAACTCCTTGATCACATTGTGCACATTATGATGATGTCCTACCGAGTGGGCCCAGAGATACCTCTCCGTTTACACGGAGTGACAAATCCCAATCTCGATTCGTGCCAACCCAACAGACACTTTCAGAGATACCCGTAGTGTACCTTTATAGCCACCCAGTTACGTTGTGACGTTTGGCACACCCAAAGCACTCCTACGGTATCCGGGAGTTGCACAATCTCATGGTCTAAGGAAATGATACTTGACATTAGAAAAGCTTTAGCATACGAACTACATGATCTTGTGCTAGGCTTAGGATTGGGTCTTGTCCATCACATCATTCTCCTAATGATGTGATCCCGTTATCAACGACATCCAATGTCCATGGTCAGGAAACCGTAACCATCTATTGACTAACGAGCTAGTCAACTAGAGGCTTACTAGGGACATGGTGTTGTCTATGTATCCACACATGTATCTGAGTTTCCTATCAATACAATTCTAGCATGGATAATAAACGATTATCATGAACAAGGAAATATAATAATAATCAATTTATTATTGCCTCTAGGGCATATTTCCAACAGTCTCCCACTTGCACTAGAGTCAATAATCTAGTTCACATCGATATGTGATTAACACTCAAGGTCACATCCCCATGTGACTAACACCCAAAGAGTTTACTAGAGTCAATAATCTAGTTCACATTTACCATGTGATTAACACTCGATGAGTTCTGGGTTTGATCATGTTATGCTTGTGAGAGAGGTTATAGTCCACGGGTCTGAACCTTTCAGATCCGTGTGTGCTTTACAAATCTCTATGTCATCTCCTAGATGCAGCTACCACGTTCTATTTGGAGCTATTCCAAATAACTGTTCTACTTGGAGCTATTCTAAATTGTTGCTCCATTATACGTATCCGGTATCTCTACTCAGAGCTACCCGGATAGGTGTTAAGCTTGCATCGACGTAACCCTTTACGACGAACTCTTTTACCACCTCCATAATTGAGAAAATTCCTTAGTCCACTAGTTACTAAGGATAACTTTGACCGCTGTCCCGTGATCCATTCTTGGATCACTCTTGTACCCCTTGACTGACTCATGGCAAGGCACACTTCAGGTGCGGTACACAGCATAGCATACTGTAGAGCCTACGTCTTATGCATAGGGGACGACCTTAGTCCTTTCTCTCTATTCTGCCATGGTCAAGCTTTAAGTCTTAACTTCATACCTTACAACTCAGGCAAGAACTCCTTCTTTGACTGATCCATCTTGAACACCTTCAAGATCATGTCAAGGTATGTGCTCATTTGAAAGTACCATTAAGCGTTTTAATCTATCCTTATAGATCTTGATGCTCAATGCTCAAGCAGCTTAATCCAGGCCTTTCCATTGAAAAATACTTTCCAAATAACCCTTTATGCTTTCCAGAAATTCTACGTCATTTCGTTAATATGTCAACAACATATACTCATCAGAAATTCTATAGTGCTCCCACTCACTTCTTTGGAAATACAAGTTTCTCATAAACTTTGTATACACCCAAAATCTTTGATCATCATCAAAGCATACATTCCAACTCCGAGATGTTCACTCCAGTCCTCAGAAGGATTGTTGGAGCTTTGCATACTTATTAGCATATTTCAGGATGGACAAAACCTTCCGATTGTATCACATACAACCTTTCCTCAAAAATCGTCGAGGAAACAATGTTTTGACATCCTATCTGCAAGATTTCATAAATAATGCAGTAATTGCTAATATAATTCCAACAGACTCTTAGCATCGCTACGAGTGAGAAAGTCTCATAGTAGTCAACTCCTTGAACTTGTCGAAAAACATCTTAACGACAAGTCGAGCTTTCTCAATGGTGACACTTACCATCATTGTCTGTCTTCCTTTCAAAATCCATATGTACCTAACAGCCTTACGACCATCAAGTAGTTCTTCCAAAGTCTACACTTTGTTTTCATACATGGATCCTCTCTCGGGTTTTATGGCCTTGAGCCATTTATCGGAATCCGGGCCCACCATCGCTTCTCCATAGCTCGTAGGTTCATTGTTGTCTAGCAACATGACTTCCAAGACAGGATTACTGTACCACTCTGAAGTAGTACGTATCCTTGTCACCCTACGAGGTTCGGTAGTGACTTGATCCGAAACTTCATGATCACTATCATAAGCTTCCACTTCAATTGGTGTAGGTGCCACAGGAACAACTTCCTGTGCCCTGCTACACACTTGTTGAAGTGACGGTTCAATAACCTCATCAAGTCTCCACCATCCTCCCACTCAATTCTTTCGAGAGAAACCTTTCCTCGAGAAAGGACCCGATTCTAGAAACAATTCATATTGCTTTCGGATCTGAATTAGGAGGTATACCCAACTGTTTTGGGTGTCCTATGAAGATGCATTTATCCGCTTTGGGTTCGAGCTTATCAGCCTGAAACCTTTCCACATAAGCATCGCAGCCCCAAACTTCTAAGAAATGACAGCTTAGGTTTCTCTAAACCATAGTTCATACGGTGTCATCTCATCGGAATTACGTGGTGCCCTATTTAAAGTGAATGTGGTTGTCTCTAATGCCTAACCCATGAACGATAGTGGTAACTCGATAAGAGACATCATGGTATGCACCATATCCAATAGGGTGCAACTATGACGTTTGGACACACCATCACACTATGGTGTTCCAGGCTGTATCAGTTGTGAAACAATTTCCACAATGTCTTAATTCTGTGCCAAACTCGTGATTCAGATATTCATCTCTATGATCATATCATAGATCTTTTATCCTCTTGTCACGACGATCTTTCAACTTCACACTGAAATTACTTGAACCTTTCAATAATTCAGACTCGTGATTCATCAAGCAAATATACTCAACATCTACTCGAATCATCTGTGAAGTAAGAACATAACGATATTCACTGCATGCCTCAGCACTCATTGGACTGCACACATCAAAATGTGTTACTTCCAACAAGTTGCTATCTTGTTCCATCTTACTGAAAACGAGGCTTTTCAGTCATCTTGCCCATGTGGTATGATTTGCATGTCCCAAGTGATTCAAAATCAAGTGAGTCAAAACGGTCCATTTGCATGGAGTTTCTTCATGCATATACACCAATAGACATGGTTCGCATGTCTCAACCTTTTCAAAAACGAGTGAGCCCAAAGATCCATCAATATGGAGCTTCTTCATGCGTTTTATACCGATATGACTTACGTGGCAGTGCCACAAGTAGGTGGTACTATCATTACTATCTTTTGGCATGAACATGTGTATCACTACGATCGAGATTTAATAAACCATTCATTTTAGGTGTAAGACCATTGAAGGTATTATTCAAATAAACAGAGTAACCATTATTCTCCTTAAATGAATAACCGTATTGCGATAGACGTAATCCAATCATGTCTATGCTCAACGCAAACACCAAATAACAATTATTTAGGTTTAACACCAATCTCTTTGGTAGAGGAAGCGTGCGATGCTTGATCATATCAAGCTTGGAAAAACTTCCAACACATATCGTCAGCTCACCTTTAGCTAGTCTCCGTTTATTCCGTAGCCTTTTGTTTCGAGTTACTAACACTTAGCAACCGAACCGGTATCTAATACCCTGGTGCTACTAGGAGTACTAGCAAAGTACACATTAACACAATGTATATCCAATATACTTCTATCGACCTTGCCAGCCTTCTTATCTACCAAGTATCTAGGGTAATTCTGCTCTAGTGGTTGTTCCCCTTATTACAGAAGCACTTAGTCTCGGGTTTGGGTTTTACCTTGGGTTTCTTCACTAGAGCAGCAGCTGATTTGCCGTTTCATGAAGTATCCCTTCTTGCCCTTGCCCTTCTTGAAACTAGTGGTTTCACCAACCATCAACAATTGATGCTCCTTCTTGATTTCTACTTTCGCGGTGTCAAACATCGCGAATACCTCAAGGATCATCATATCTATCCCTGATATGTTATAGTTCATCACGAAGCTCTAACAACTTGGTGGCAATGACTTTGGAGAACCATCACTGTCTTATCTGGAAGATCAACTCCCACTCGATTCAAATGATTGTTGTACTCAGACAATCTGAGCACAAGCTCAACAATTGAGCTTTTCTCCTTAGTTTGCAGGTTAAGAAAGTCATCGGAGGTCTTATACCTCTTGACATGGGCACGATCCTGAAATCCCAATTTCAGCCCTCAAAACATCTCATGTGTTTCGCGATGTTTCAAAAACGTCTTTGGTTCCTCAACTCTAAACCGTTTAACTGAACTATCACGTAGTTATCAAAATGTGTATGTCAGATGTTCGCAACAACCACAGACAACGTTCGAGGTTCAGCACACTGAGCGGTGCATTAAGGACATAAGCCTTCTATGAAGCAATGAGGACAATCCTCAGTTTACGGACCTAGTCCGCATAATTGCTACTATCAACTTTCAACTAATTTTTCTCTAGGAACATATCTAAACAGTAGAACTATAGCGTGAGCTACGACATAATTTGCAAAAACCTTTTGACTATGTTCAGGATAATTAAGTTCATCTTATGAACTCCCACTCAGATAGACATCCCTCTAGTCATCTAAGTGATTACATGATCCGAGTCAAACTAGGCCGTGTCCGATCATCACGTGAGACGGACTAGTCATCATCGGTGAACATCTTCATGTTGATCGTATCTTCTATACGACTCATGCTCGACCTTTCGGTCTCCGTGTTCCGAGGCCATGTCTGTACATGCTAGGCTCGTCAAGTTAACTCTAAGTGTTTCGCGTGTGTTCCGAGGCCATGTCTGTACATGCTAGGCTCGTCAACACCCGTTGTATTTGAACGTCTGAATGAAACACCCGATCATCACGTGATGTTTTGAAACAGCGAACTGTCGCAACGGTGCACAGTTAGGGGAGAACACTTCTTGAAATTGTTGTAAGGGATCATCTTATTTACTACCGTCGTTCTAAGCCAATAAGATGTATAAACATGATAAACATCACATGCAATCAAATAGTGACATGATATGGCCATCATCACTTTGCTCCTTTTGATCTCCATCTTCGGGGCTCCATGATCATCATCGTCACCCGCATGACACCATGATCTCCATCATCATGATCTCCATCATCGTGTCTTCATGAAGTTGCCTCGCCAACTATTACTTCTACTACTATGGCTAACGGTTAGCAATAAAGTAAAGTAATTACATGACGTTTAAGTTGACACGCAGGTCACAAATAAATAAAGACAACTCCTATGGCTCCTGCCGGTTGTCATACTCATCGACATGCAAGTCGTGATTCCTATTACAAGAACATGATCAATCTCATACATCACATATATCATTCATCACATCCTTTTGGCCATATCACATCACCTAGCATACCCTGCAAAAACAAGTTAGACGTCCTCTAATTGTTGTTTGCATGTTTTACGTGGCTGCTATGGGTTTCTAGCAAGAACGTTTCTTACCTACGCATGAACCACAACGTGATATGCCAATTGCTATTTACCCTTCATAAGGACCCTTTTCATCAAATCCGATCCGACTAAAGTGGGAGAGACAGACACCCGCCAGCCACCTTATGCAACTAGTGCATGTTTGTCGGTGGAACCGGTCTCACGTAAGCGTACGTGTAAGGTTGGTCCGGGCCGCTTCATCCCACGATGCCGCCGAATCAAGATAAGACTAGTAACGGCAAGCATATTGAACAATATCGACGCCCACAACTACTTTGTGTTCTACTCGTGCAAAGAATCTACGCAATAGACCTAGCTCATGATGCCACTGTTGGGGAACGTAGCAGAAATTCAAAATTTTCCTACGTGTCACCAAGATCTATCTATGGAGAAACCAGCAACGAGTAGAAAGGAGAGTGCATCTACATACCCTTGTAGATCGCTAAGCGGAAGCATTCAAGTGAACGGGGTTGATGGAGTCGTACTCGTCGTGATTCAAATCACCGATGATCTAGTGCCGAACGGACAGCACCTCCGCGTTCAACACACGTACAGCTCGACGATGTCTCCCACGCCTTGATCCAGCAAGGAGAGAGGGAGAGGTTGAGGAAGACTCCATCCAGCAGCAGCACAACGGCGTGGTGGTGATGGAGGAGCGTGGCAATCCTGCAGGGCTTCGCCAAGCACCTACGGGAGAGGAGGAGGTGTCACGGGAGGGAGGGAGGCGCCAAGGGCTCAGGTATGGTTGCCCTCCCTCCCCTCCACTATATATAGGGGTAGGGGAGAGGGGGGAGGCGCAGCCTTGCCCCTTCATCCAAGGAAGGGGTGCGGCTAAGAGGGGGGGAGGAGTCCATCCTCCCCAAGGCACCTCGGAGGTGCCTTCCCCCTTTAGGACTCTCCCCTTTTTCCTATATCTTGGCGCATGGGCCTGTAGGGGCTGGTGCCCTTGGCCCATGTAGGCCAAGGCGCACCCCCTACAGCCCATGTGGCCCCCCGGGGCAGGTGGCCCCACCCGGTGGGCCCCCGGGACCCTTCCGGTGGTCCCGGTACAATACCGATGACCCCGAAACTTGTCCCGATGGCCGAAACAGGACTTCCTATATATAAATCTTTACCTCCGGACCATTCCGGAACTCCTCATGACGTCCGGGATCTCATCCGGGACTCCGAACAACATTCGGTAACCACATACAAACTTCCTTTATAACCCTAGCGTCATCGAACCTTAAGTGTGTAGACCCTACGGGTTCGGGAGACATGCAGACATGACCGAGATGTTCTCCGGTCAATAACCAACAGCGGGATCTGGATACCCTTGTTGGCTCCCACATGTTCCACGATGATCTCATCGGATGAACCACGATGTCAAGGACTCAATCGATCCCGTATACAATTCCCTTTGTCTAGCGGTATGGTACTTGCCCGAGATTCGATCGTCGGTATACCGATACCTTGTTCAATCTCGTTACCGGCAAGTCTCTTTACTCGTTCCGTAACACATCATCCCGTGATCAACTCCTTTATCACATTGTGCACATTATGATGATGTCCTACCGAGTGGGCCCAGAGATACCTCTCCGTTTACACGGAGTGACAAATCCCAATCTCGATTCGTGCCAACCCAACAGACACTTTCAGAGATACCCGTAGTGTACCTTTATAGCCACCCAGTTACGTTGTGACGTTTGGCACACCCAAAGCACTCCTACGGTATCCGGGAGTTGCACAATCTCATGGTCTAAGGAAATGATACTTGACATTAGAAAAGCTTTAGCATACGAACTACATGATCTTGTGCTAGGCTTAGGATTGGGTCTTGTCCATCACATCATTCTCCTAATGATGTGATCCCGTTATCAACGACATCCAATGTCCATGGTCAGGAAACCGTAACCATCTATTGATTAACGAGCTAGTCAACTAGAGGCTTACTAGGGACATGGTGTTGTCTATGTATCCACACATGTATCTGAGTTTCCTATCAATACAATTCTAGCATGGATAATAAACGATTATCATGAACAAGGAAATATAATAATAATCAATTTATTATTGCCTCTAGGGCATATTTCCAACACTAGATGGGACGGGAGCTGACCCGTGGCTGGGTTGTCGTGGACGCCACGGGTGGGGTTGGCTTGCTAGGGAAGCCTTGGTTGCGCCGGGTTGAGTTGTCTTGCGCCAGTTATTGTGGCCGGGTCGATGTAACTTGCCGGGTCGGAGAGTTTAGCCGGGTTGCGGGCCCTACCGGGTCGAGCGACCCGGCCAGGCGCGTGCCAGTTTGTGGGGCGATGCGGGCCCCGCTGTTTTCGAAAAGTATCCGGGTTCCGTTGCCTGCCCGATGTTCATCCCCCCGACAGTAGTCCCCGAAGCTGTGATGGTCCGCCGTCTTCGGATGAGTGGGCCTTCGCGGTTTCCCCCTTGAGCAAGGCGGATTCTGCGAGCGCCGGGTCTGGGAACACCCACTGTGTGCTGGTTTTCTCGGAAATCGGATCGCGGCATCCCGGCCGTGGCGGGAACCAAGGAGTCCGTCGAATCTTGAGGCGATCCCTTGGGCTTCGTGCAGGTGCCACGTGGCGCCCGGAAGTTAGAGGGGCCTGACAGGCCATGCACGTGACGGGACCGGGCGACGGGCCGGGGCCCGCCGCCGTGCGCCCTTGGTCCATGCGCGCGAATTGATTGCGGCGTCTGGGGGTCGGTTGCACTTCCTCGATCAGTTAGTGCGCGTGTACATGCGCACTTATTGCGGGGTAGTGGAACGGGTGCGTGCAGACGATCCCACTTCCTCACGTTTGAATCAGGGGTTATAAATTGAGGGGGGCAAGGGGGCGGCAGACACCATTCTCGCTCGCACCCTCCTGTCCCCGTGCTCCTGCTCTGCTCTTTGCCACCGACGCACAGCTGCCCCCGCAGCCCCGAGCAGAGCTTCCTCCGTCGTCCATCTTCTCTTTCCTTCTTCCGTCCATGTCGCTGCCTCCAGGCTCTTGGATGGGCTCCAACGTCACCAACAAGGACATCGTGCAGCTTCAAGCTTTGCGGCGCCTGCCGCGGGAGACGGACGTCGGCGTCCGCCTGCCGCGCGGCGAGCAAAGGCCCCGACCCGAGGGGCAGGAGCGCTTCGTCTTCCTTACGCATTTCGAGCGCGGGTTCGGGCTGCCGGTGAGCACCTTCCTCCACGCGTTCTTGGAGTTCTTCGGGATCCAACCGCACCATCTTGGCACCGACGCCATCGTCCAGCTCTCCGGCTTCGTGACCCTATGCGAGGGATACCTGGGGGTCGAGCCGATGATCGACCTCTGGGCGTGCTTCTTCTCCCTGAAGCAGCAGGGCCCGTCGGCCGGGGAGTTCGCCGACTGCGGCGCCGCCTTCATCTCGAAGTGTCTGAGGGCGGATTTCCCCAAGATCCCGCTCAAGGATTCTGCCAAGAAGTGGCAGAACTCCTTCTTCTATGACCGCAACCTCGGTGCGGACCACATCAACCTCCCGTTCTTTGCCATCGCGCCGCCGTGGGCGAAGACGAACTGGGGCTACTCACTCCGGCGCCTGTCGCAGGAGATCTTCAATCTCTGCGAGCGGGTGACGGTGATGAGGACGCAGGAGGGGCTCACCGGCACCGACCTCCTTGCCGCGTTCATCACCCGCCGGGTCCTTCCGCTTTAGAGGCGCTCCTGTCTCATCGGTGAAATGATAGGCCTTCAGGACCCCAACCGAATAGGGTCGACGCGGCTGTTTGCGGAGTAGGTCGCTCGCGGCGTGAACGACATCTCCAAGGCCAAACTTGGAGAGGACTGGCGATTCGGCAAGGCGCCGTACAGCCAGTCGAACCCGGCACCGCAGGTGAGCGTCTGGTCTTCTTACTTTGCTGCCGCGCATCTCCTCATCCGTCCTGACGCGATGCGGGAGATACTCTTGAACGCGATTCGGCATCCTTACGTCCGGGCTCCGTCACAGGTGGCGCCGGTGGCACCAGAGGAGCCTGCAGCCCAAGGCAGCGAGGAGGTGGCTGAGTCCGACGCCGGCGCTGGGCGACGCGCAGGTGAGTCCTGAATTCTTCTTTCTTTATTTGTCTTGAATTGTTGGTCATGTCATAGTGCGGGCGGTGCTGATGCCGATTGTTGGTGTAGCGGAGTAGGGCGGGGGAGGTGGCGACGCGGGCGGAGCTGGGTCCTCGCATGGGGCGGCGCCGAGCCGCCCGCATGGAAAAGATAGTCTTGCGCTGCGACCCCGGGCCCCGAAGCACACGGCGGACCCAGCCGAGCCTGGGAGGCCGGCCAAAAAGAAGCATGGTGGCGGGCACGGGAGGCCGACCCCGGTCCCGGTCTTGACTGGGTAAGCTTCATTTCTTTTTTGCGCCTGGATTTTTTGAGCCGGTCTTGTCTCTTTTTTGCTTATTCTGCCTTCTTCTTCAGGTCACCCATCGCGCTGGCGAGGGCGGCGGCGGAGGCCGCGACCGCCGAAGGGGCCGCGTTTCGCAGGAGCCGGTCCGACCTCGCCGGCCTGGCCGAGGAGGAGGGACGGGGCGACTCGGACCTTGGCCTGGACCCGAACGACGCCGAGGCCTTAGCCTGGCGGGACAGGAACCGGGCCGAGGCGGCGCTGGAGGCGGCGTTGGTCCAGGCTTGGACCGACGGAGCGGCGGCATGGGCGCAATCCGGCGTGGAGCCGGCCTGGCGCAAGATGCCGGAGGGCACAATGGTGGCGGCGACAGTCTTTGAGCCGTCGTCGGTGAGGGAGCACGGCCGTGGGGGCCGGACTGAGGTGGTGATCCTCGACCGGGAGGTCGTGTAGGTGGGGGGCGACACCCCGCCGCGAGCCGACGTGGTCGAGTGCGCGGCGGCTGATGGTGTTGGAGGCGGCATCATCTTGAAGGAGACGCTGCGGGCGGCGGCGCCGGAGGCGCCGCCGGCAATGGAGGAGGCACCGCGGGCGGTGGTGCCTGAGGTGGCAACACAGGGCGTCCCGGCGTCTGGGTCGCCGTCGACACCGGGAGGGGCATCAGAGGAGGTGTTGTCCGCGTTGCAGGCGGCCAGCGGGGGGCACGCCTTGGTGCCTCGGCAGGGAGGGCGCCGAGCAGCCATGCCGCAACCAGCGCGGAGCGGGGGTGCTACCGTCTTCGGGCCTCAGACTCAGGAGGAGACGGCGCTGGATGCCGTTAGCCGCCGCCTGCGAGGCCGGACGGAGCGGCTTGAGGCCTTCGCCCAGGCCGAGGAGGAGCGGACGCGCGACCTGGAGCGCGCCGTTCTGGTAAGTCTTCTTTCTTTTGTTTCCTTGTAATTTCTTCTTTGTGGGTGTGCGCCAGCGCACCCGCTGGGTGTAGCCCCCGAGGTTCGGGCAAGCTACGTAGTAGTTGGGTCGAATCTTTAGATCGTCGGCCTTGTTCTGACTTCTGCCTTTTTTCAGCATCTTGATGCCTTCCGGGTTACCGCTTTCAACCGTCTCCTGGGCAAGCACCGGGAGCTCAAGGAGTAACTTGCTGCCAGGCAGGAGGAGCTTACTTTCGTGCTCTTTTCTAGTGGGGGCACACTAGCGCACCCACTGGGTGTAGCCCCCGAGATTCGGGCCAACTACGTAGTAGTTGGGTCAAATCTTAAGTTTTGCCTTTTTTTCTTCTGCTGAACCCTTTATCTTTGCACCCAAGGAGCTGTCTTGGCGGACCTAGCTGCTCCGGGCCGGTCATCATTATGACCGGCTTGTTGTTGATGCCGACCGTCTTGGCGTCGAGGCAGCGCATGCGAGGGCGGAGGCGGCCGCGGCCCGATGGTCTCTTGATGAGGCCAACCGGTTGCATGAGCAGCTGGCGGGTCACAAGAGCCTCCTCGAGGCCGAGGTGGAGCTCCTTAAGGCGGAGGCCGCCAAGGTGGTGGAGACACAGCAGGCCCTAGTCGAGGCGGACCAGCAGTGCAGCCAGCCTGCCAACGACAAGGGCCGGCTCCAGGCCGAGGTGGATTGCCTGCGGGAGCAGGCCACCACGGCCGAGGAGGCCCGTCAGGACGAGACTCGTCGCCGCGAGGCGGCCGAAGACAAGGACGCCGAGCTGAAGGCGGCCCTTGCTAAGGCAGCCGATCTGGAGAAGGCACTTGGGGAGCGCGACCGCATCATGGAGCGGGAGCAGTGTGGTACGTTGCTCGAGGCGCAGCACCTGGAAGAGTCCTTCTCTGGTAAGTGCTGCTTCTTGTAGTTTGCCGGGTCGGGACCCGGCTTCTCTTCCTTGTTGTTCTTCTAACTTGCTTCTTCTTTTGCGGCAGGGGCCTTCCCGGAGATGCAGCGGCTGGCGGAGGGAGCCGTCCGCTATCAGCGCGACCCGACCGGCGTTGTTGGGTCTGGGACGGATCCGCAGACGGCCTAGACCTTCTCGGAGATCATCGCCGCTACTGAGGCCCGCCTGTGGGTCCTGGGGACGCAGATGGAGCGGCTGTCCTGGGCCGGCATGGTGATGACGACGGCCCTGTGGTCAGACTCCATCCATCCACGCAGCTTCTCGCGCCTGGCGCGTTGGTTGGAGATGGGCCCAGACCGCCTTGGCGAGTGGCGTGTTTCCGCCGCCCGTGCCGGTGCTGAGATGGCGCTCCGGTTTGCACCGTCTTGGCATCCGGATCTTTAGCTGGATGCGCTGATGGGCCAGTGCGCCGGTTCGGGGCAAATGCTGTAGGAGCAAGCCGGCCGGATCGCCTCCCGGGCCAGCTACATCGCCGAGTTTGCGTTCCATGACGAGTTCCATCTGGAGCAGAGGAAGACGGCAGGGTCGTGGACGGCGACGACTACGGCTTGCTTCTTCGTGATCCGGAGGGGAGCTCAGAGGAGACATGCGTCTATGGTGATGCGGACACCGAGGAGGACACTGGTGCCTCACCGGACCCGGAGGCCGCCAGGGGAGAGCCGTCGACGTCGCGACGCGACGCTCGAGATGCCTGGATGGGACAGGAGCTAACCCGTGGCTGGGTTGCTGTGGACGCTACGGGTGGGGTTGGCTTGCTGGGGAAGCCTTGGTTGTGCCGGGTTGAGTTGTCTTGCGCCAGTTGCTATGGCCGGGTCGACGTACCTTGCCGGGTCGGAGAGTTTAGGCGGGTTGCGGGCCCTGCCGGGTCGAGCGAGCCGGCCAGGCGTGTGCCAGTTTGCGGGGCGATGCAGGCCCCACTATTTTCGAAAAGGATCCGGGTTCCGTTGCCTTCCCGGGATTCATCCCCCCGACACACAGGTTCACGCCCGACGGTTTACAGAATACCAAGGCTGGCTCATACACGTGTCCGGCTCGGTTTCTACCTTTCCCTAACTTACAACACAAGTTACACATCTCATGGTGGTTTATGACTATGGGCCCTAATCCGCCCTTGGGCCCTAGGCCTCTAAGCTTCAATAGTACAACAACATATTCCTTGTCTTCATGGGCTTCAATACGGATGAGCATAACCCGACCCCTCCTGGGCTGTTTATACTCAGTAGTTATATCCCCAACATTAGGCCCCAGATTGATTTGAACCTGTTCATGTCAATCTTCAACATTTTAGGGGAAATTCCTTAAACATCCTCGTGTGATCCTTGTAAACCGCCATGACATCTCCTCCATATGATCTTGGTAAACCGCCGTGACGTCATCTTCTAGGATTATAATAAATCGCTGTGACGTCATCTGTCTATAAAAAGATCTGTAAACATATCCTTTTCACTAAATGACCCTCCGAAAACCGAGGCGACAGCTATGTCAGATATCCACTTTTTGGTTCCTCGATTCCCACACCTGTCACTTATCCCTTCGCCTTATAAATATGGCCAAGGGTCATTCTTTCCTTTCCCCTTCGTGCCCCTTCGCCTCATCTTCTTCCTCGCGTCGCCTCAGAGCTCGAGCGCAGCCGCCGCCGTCGACCTTCGCGTCCGCACCACCAATGGCCGCTGCATCAACCTGATTGGACCAGAGAAACTTGACGCCTCCTCCACTGCTCAGCAGCGTCAGTAAGTTCTTCTTCTTGTTATATGACAGATCTGCATTAGGGTTTCCGCTGTTCATCCGTGTTCTTCCCCTTTCCTCGCTTTCTTCCTTTAGATCGCATAACTTAACCTGAATCTGATAGCAAAGGCGAGGCAATAATCGTTTAGCATCCGTTTTCAATCACAAAAATACCCTTCTCTGCATAAGACCCCATCTGAACATGTGTGTTCCTCTGCTGTCATGCTTTTAGGTATCCAATTTATCTCCTTTTCAGAACTGCTGTACATCGAAATTTACGACACAAACTTGTGAAACCTGTTTGTACCACACTTAGGGATTTTTCAGATCTGTAACTTCCACGCCATTGTAGGCGGGTTGTACTTTTCAGAAAATGAAAATCCGTCAGGTACCATTAGCCCTCTTTATAAACCGACAATTCATCCTTGATATGAAATTCCGGGTTATCATGCGTATGTGTTTCAATTTGTTTCCCTGTCTCTAAACCGGACTATCTGCATTAACCAAAATCTTAAATCGGCCTTGGTCCTCTTTTCCAGCTTCCTGTTCAAATGGCTAAGACATTTTATGCTTGCAATTGGGTCCCTTCCCGGGTTACGGAAGAGCAGTTAACTGGGTATGTTGTGACTGGTGCTTTAGCAAGCAAGGAAACCATCCATTGGAGAGTCCCCGGTTTAGAGAATCCTCCTGAACCTCAGGATGGAGAAGTAGTTGTTTTTACTGATCATCTGAATCGAGGGTTCAGCCCACCTAGATCAAAATTCTTTCATGATGTTCTTGCTTACTTGCAACTCCACCCTCAAGATATTGGGCCAAACTCTGTGTCCAATATTTGCGATTTTCCAAGTGTTTTGTGAGACCTATCTTCAAGAAGAACCCACAGTTGAATTGTTCAAAGATTTCTTTTATTTGAACCGTCGTATAGAATTCTCAGACGGACCCAACACTGAGCTTGGTGGGATGTCAATTCAAAAGAGGAGAGATGTCACTTTCCCCCATGCCAAGCTTCATAGTCATCCCAAGGGCTGGAATCAGACTTGGTTTTACTGCAAAGACACATCTCCATCTGGCAAAAATCCTCTGCCGGGTTACCGCCCTCACCGTCTTAATAATACTCATCCCTTCCCTCAAAGGCTGACTGTCAAAGAACGGTCCACCTATGCGCCACAACTCTCCAAACTCAGAGCCTTTATAGCAACGGTTTAACGGGTGTTGACTTCGTCCACTATTGGATATCTTGGAGCGTTCTGCCTTTAAGCCGGCGCCCTGGTTTAATGTGTGAGTACACGGGGGACTTGAAAGATCCTCAACGTCACATTGATATTCAGCTAACAGAAGATGAAGTTATTGAAGCTGTTATGAAAATATTGAATGAACCGGAAGCTGTCTGCAGTCAAGTAGGGCTCAGTCCCTTCTGCACTTCTAATAAACTGCTAGCTGTAAGAACTGCCTCATTTTTATCTTTAATCCGTCCTTTCTTTAAATGTTCCTTTATAATTTGTTGTCCATCTGTGCAGGATGATGATCCTTTCTGGAAGAAGAAATCTCAAGATAAATCGGCCAAGCCCCAGGATAAACCGGCAAGAGCACCCCGCAGCAAGACTAAGGCTATAAAGAAGCCATCGAAGAAGAAAAACGCTGAACCCTCTAATGTGGCCAATGATGAAGAGCTTGATAACCCAGACTCAAAGGTAGAATTAGATTCTCTTGGATCTTTTTTCATACACCTCATTGACTACGATTATTATTAGGATGATGCGGAAGCTAGCCACGCTGGTGAAGCAGAGGTAATTGTTCTATCCTCCGATTCAAATCATGTGACAGTATCAAAACTTCGTCGAGCAGTCCGGAAAGTAAAACGTTCACACCCTCTTGCTCATTTGGATCCGCACTTTTCTTTGAAGACACAGCAGTAAGAAGCTCGCCGCACAACCCGGCATAGTGGTCAAGTGGTTACCTCTTCCGGTTTACCTTATTCCCCGGTTCGCAAGCGTCGTCAAGAGGTCTCTTGTACTTCTAATAAACTTTATCCCAAGGCAGGTTACTTCCGATATCCTCTTAATCCGTCTGACTCGAATTATCAAGGTACTTCCAATTCCTCCTCCGGTGATTCATCAACTACACAGATGCCTCCTCTCAAGACCGTCCCTGGGTAAGCATAGTAAACTTAGTTTTGCTCCCTTGCACCGGTTTATTATGCTAACCTCTGTTTTTGTTATTTGCAGTGCCAAACCCAGACTTAGCAAAAAGGCTAAGCTGACTACACCAACTGATGATAATCCGGCTACTGAACCAGAGAGGGCCTCAAAGGCTATTGATCAAAATGCTGACATTGATCTAGATGACCCGGCACCTCAGGGTCAGGATACTTTTGCTGATCCACCAGAGATAAATCCAACAAGCCAACACGTTGATCTGCCAAGCCCAGCTGCTGATCCACCAAGCCCAGCAAAGGCCTTTGATAAACCGCCGAGCCCAAATAAGACAGCTGCAGGTGTCGGTGTCAAAACCGGCGGATCTCGGGTAGGGGGTCCCGATCTGTGCATCTTAGCCTGATGGTAACAAGAAGCAAGGGACACAATGTTTACCCAGGTTCGGGCCCTCTCGATGGAGGTAAAACCCTACTTCCTGCTTGATTAATATTGAAGATATGAGTAGTACAAGAGTAGATCTACCACGAGATCGTAGAGGCTAAACCCTAAGAGCTAGCCTATGATGGTATGCTTGTAATTGTGATCGGCCTTCTAAGGACCATCCTCTCTGGTTTATATAGACACCGGAGAGGGCTAGGGTTTACATGGAGTTGGTTACAAGGAAGGAAATATAATATCCGGATCGCCAAGCTTGTCTTCCACGCAAAGGAGAGTCCCATCCGGACACGGGCCGAAGTCTTGAGTCTCGTATCTTCACGCTTCGATAGTCCAGACGATGTATATAGTCCGGCTATCCGGATACCCCCTAATCCATGACTCCCTCAGCAGGCACGACAGATGACGTTGTGATTACTGGCTTTGGCCATACTACTCCTGGTAATCCTGTCGCTTTATCAAAGCACAGTGCAAAAGATGAATTTGCCGCTATGGACAAGGGCAAATGGAAATCGGATTTGTCAAGCTATGCCCATCTCTCTGCTCAGGACATCCATTCTGGATATCTAAACCGTCTGTACACTAGTCGTGACTATGAAGTTGGTTTAGTAAACCTGATGAAAGAGCGATATGAGGTAAACACTTGTTCTTTTGAATAACTTCTTTTTTCCTTATATTCTGCTTCAATTATCAACTCTAGTAGCCCCCAAGGACCGGTTCATCAATATGAATGTGAACCGGGACTTATAATAGGAGAATATTTGGATTTTGCTTGTGTAGCCCATGTAGACCGGTTTATACCTTTAGGATGAACCGGTATATCTTGTGTAATGTAGCTTCCAAAATTCATTCCAGTTATCAACATGAATCGATATGCATTAGCCCCCAAGTGCCAAGTATATAACTTGTTGTATGCTTGGGACTTAAAATAGCAGTTGACAAAAGCAATGCGCATTAGCCCCCAAGTGCCAAGTGTATAACTTGTTATGTGCTTGGGACTTTTGAAAAAGTATTAGAACCTTATTATCTGTCTTTTGCAGGCTGACTTGAGCAACAAAGATTCCCAAATCGCCGATCTCCAAGAAAACATCAAGTCCCAACAAGCGGATACTTCAAAGGCCAAAGATGAGTTGAAGGGCGATTTAACAACCATGGAGCAATTGAAGGATGGCTTCAAAGGTGAGCGAGCAGACTGGGAGGCTGAAAAAGCCACTTTGCTGAAACGGGCGGAGGATATCGAAGCGGCCCTTAAACCGGTGGCATAAGAGCTGTCTGGCTTGAAGCGACAAATCAACGCTATGACTGCAGCCATCTTTGGTAAGTAGCCTTGCTATGAACCGTAATTAATCAGTCTTGAAACCTCCGGTTTTAACAACAATATTGTAACCATTGCAGGTAGCCGCGTCATCCATCTTGGCTCAGATATGCGCAAGAAGCTGAAGGCTGCCTATACTTTACTTGAGCAGTTATATACCGGCACTCAACGAGTTATCTGCACTGCTTCCTACAATAAACCGCCGCCAACTTTAATCAAGGATACATGGCCAAGCTCTCCATGACACCGGCCCAGCTAGAAGAGGTGAAGAGATCTGCCGCAAGAATTGGCGCTTTATCTGCCCTGACTCGGGCTAAGGCTTGGATAGCTGACCTTGATCCAGAGGATATTGGAAATGGTTATCCGAGTCAAAAAGAAGATGGTTCGGAATTTGACGAGGATGCCCTTAAAGTCTTGACAAAGGAGATGCGTCCTCTTGCGAGTAGACTGGCCGAAGAAACTGATTTGTCTTTCCACCGGTCCATCTATGATGCAGACAACAGACGGATCGATGCGTCGGTTTATGAAGCCCAGAATTTAATCCCGCAAATCTGTAAGCATACTTATGCCCCTGACGTTGAACCGTCAGATCTTATAAGTGATGAAGCTGTCTTCCGAGCTTTGTTTAGAATTGACCGGGAAACCATTGACTTCCAGCCAGTGGGTGGGGAGGCAGAGGTTGAACCGGCGCAGGACGATCCGCAATCTGCACATCAAGCTGAAGCAAAATCATAACTCGGAAACCGGTTTATCGCCTTGCGCACTGTTCCCTGTGAAAAACAGTTATCCTTTTGGGTGTTTAAAACGCCTTGTAATAGGCTAGCTTGAAACACTTGGTCTTCTATGCCATCGTGCATAGCTTGAAATTCTTAGTCTGCTAAGCCATCGTGCATAGCCACTTTCCTGAGATTATCAACCCGTCATGATATGCAATGTCTACTTACGATCTTTAACAGTGTTGTGCAATCCTGTTTTCTGCATATGACAAACTTAAAATTACCCTGGTGGCTTACCGCCGGATGGGTTATGATACCCAATATAAAGCCAGACTTTACAACCAAGGATGTAAACTGAAATATGAAATATATCATACCTGTGATGTTGAATCACATCTTTGGTTTACCAACTGTTTGTAGTAAGGGTGATAACCCAAATCTTGAGTTTTGATAAATCTCACCATGTCGTGCTGGTTTATAAGAAGCCACGCCGGGTTATGATAAACACTGGATGATCATCCTGGCGACTTATAGTCAATGCCAGACTGGGTTGTGATAAACACTGGTTTAAGATTGGTTGTGTACTAACAACTGATAGTCGAAAGCCACGCTGGATTAATGAACACCGGGTTATATTGATGACTTATAGTCAGGCCGAGTCAATAGACGCCGGTTTATCTCAAAATCTTATTAAAGGAGAAAAAACTTGTATAAAACAAAAGCAAATGAAAACTTGTAGTCGAGGCTTTTCAAGGGCTTCCAGGCCCAAATTCGAGGCTTTTCATGGGCTGGCAGGCTGCTGAGTTAAACCATTTTACAAAGCCTTTTAAGATGGACCTCACATTAACCAATCATCATTTTAACTTTGACAAGTTCAGGCTCTGTCTAAGATTGACTTATCAAACGTTCGACGGGTCATACCAGGATTACCTGGACAGAGTGGCTTACTTGATGAAGGCAGGTTAACCCAGGGTTTTAGGTGAATACACATGGCTTCGAAACCTGGCTTGATAGCCTATTACAAGGGTCCTTTCAAACTCTTTGTTGCTGTGCACAAAGAGCCCCCAAAGTAACATTGTGAGCTGTGCTCAATGGGTACCTATGTTTGAGCTGTGCGTGGCAACAAACTCTCTTTGGTCCCTTGGGTGTGAAGCTCCCAAGCTTTTTTTATATGGCTTTATAAGCCGGTTTAATGGGTAACTAGAATTCCGTGTTGTAAGCATAAGCCCCCATGTAACCAAGAAGACATATAAGACGAAACAGGAGAGGCCCCGCTTTAGCAAGGATGCCGGTTTATTTATTGATCATAATATGTACATTATCAAAAATATACACATAGTAGGAGCCTGTGACTCAGGTGTAGTAAGGCCGAAGATGAGCTATATTCCACGGCCATCGAGTCTCCTCCTCTGACCCATTGTTCAGATTCTTGCTGACCACAAAGGGCCCTTCCCAAGGTGGAGACAACTTGTGCATGTCTGTCTGATCTTGGATGAGCCGGAGCACCAAGTCGCCTTCTTGGAAAGTCCTGGTTTTAACCCGGCGGCTGTGATAACGCCGCAAGTCTTGCTGATAAATCACCGAGCGAGCTGCCGCAATATCCCGTTGTTCATCTAACAGGTCTAATGCATCCTGGCGTGCTCTTTCATTGTCCGCTTCAACGTAAGCTGCCACTCGGGGCGAGTCATGGCGAATATCACTTGGGAGAACTGCTTCCGCTCCATAAACCATGAAGAAGGGTGTGTAACCCGTAGATCTATTGGGGGTGGTGTTAATGCTCCATAAAACGGAAGGCCACTCCTCCACCCAACAACCCGGCGTCCGCTGCAAAGGGAACATAAACCGGGGCTTGATACCCTTTAGGATTTCCTGATTAGCTCTCTCCGCTTGACCATTCAATTGGGGGTGGGCCACTAACGACACATCAAGCCGGATGTGCTCACGTTGACAGAACTCTTCCATAGCTCCCTTGGAGAGATTTGTGCCATTATCTGTTATAATGATGTGTGGAAAACCAAAGCGGAAGATCACCTTTTTCATGAATTAAACCGCTGTGGTCGCATCACACTTGCTCACTGGCTCTGCCTCTACCCACTTGGTAAATTTATCAACCGCCACCAGAAGATGGGTCTTCTTATCCTTGGACCTCTTAAAAGGCCCAGCCATATCCAGCCCCCAAGTTGCAAACGGACAGGTGATTGGAATCATCCTCAACTCCTGAGCCGGAACATGAACTCGACGTGCAAACTTCTGACAGCCATCACACTTTCGGACCAGATCCTCCGCATCAGCATGAGCTGTTAACTAGTAAAAACCGTGCCGGGAAGCCTTAGCGACCAAGGATTTTGAACCGGCATGATGACCACAATCTCCTTCGTGGATTTCACGCAAGATCTCACAAGCTTCTTCAGGGGAAACACAACGCTGAAACGCCCGTGAGACACTGCAATGACGTAACTCGCCATTGACAATAGTCATGGACTTACACCGCCGGATTATCTGCTTGGCCAAAACTTTGTCCTCTGGTAACTCGCCCTGGTTCATGTACGCCAGGTACGGCAATGTCCAATCAGGGATAGCATGAAGAACCGCCACTAATTGAGCTTCTGGGTCAGGAATAGCCAAATCTTCCTCTGTCGGTATCTTGACTGACGGATTATGCAGAACATCAAGAAAAACATTAGGTGGCACCGGTTTATGCTGGGATCTGAGCCGGCTTAGAGCGTCCGCCGCTTCATTCTTGCACCGATCAATGTGCTCGACCTGGTAACCCTTGAAATGACCAACAATGATATCCACCTCACGTCGGTAAGCCGCCATAAGTGGATCCTTGGAGTCCCATGTACCAGATACCTGTTGAGCCACTAAATCGGAGTCGCCAAAGCAATGTACCCGAATTAGGTTCATCTCCTTAGCCACCCGAAGACCGTGGAGAAAAGCCTCATACTTAGCTGCATTGTTAGTAAAGGGAAACATTAAGCGGAGAACATAACAAAAAATTTCACCTCGAGGGAAGTAAGAACCACTCCAGCCCCTGAGCCCTCCAATTGTCTGGATCCATTGAAGTGAATAGTCCAGTATGTGTTATCCGATTTATCCTCCGGTGCCTGCAATTCTGTCCAGTCATTGATGAAATCCACGAGTGCTTGGGATTTGATAGTAGTGCGAGGCATATATTTTAACCCGTGAGGTCCAAGCTCAATAGCCCACTTAGCGACCCGGCCAGTCGCGTCCTTGTTCTAAATGATGCCTCCCAATGGAGCGGGACTGACCACAGTGATGGGATGGCCTTGAAAGAATTGCTTAAGCTTCTGGCTTGCCATAAACACTCCATACACTAGCTTCTGCCAATGGGGATATCTCTGTTTGGACTCGATGAGTACCTCACTGATATAATAAACCGGCCGTTGAACCGTATATTCTTTACCGGCCTCCTTGTGCTCCACCACGATAGCCACGCTGACAGCTCGGGCATTAGCAGCCACATATAATAGCAAAGGTTCCTTATCTATGGGGGCAGCAAAACGGGCGGTTCGGCTAACTGCCTCTTCAAATCCTCGAACGCCGCATTAGCAGCATCACTCCAGACAAAGTTGTCTGTCTTCTTCATCATTTGATAAAGTGGACTCGCCTTCTCCCCCAGCCGGCTGATAAACTGGCTTAGTGCCGCAATGCGACCCGCCAGCCGTTGAACATCATTGATACACGCCGGTTTAGCCAGAGACGTAATAGCCTTGATCTTCTCCGGATTAGCTTCAATGCCCCTGTTAGACACCAGAAAACCCAAGAGCTTGCTAGCTGGCACACCAAAAACACACTTAGCCGGATTAAGCATCATCTTATAACCCCTCAGATATCAAAAGTTTCCTGCAAGTCAGCTATGAGTGTCTCTGCTTTCCTGGATTTCACCACGATATCATCCACATAAGCATGAACATTGCGCCCAATCTGATTATGAAGGCAATTCTACACACACTGCTGATAAGTCGCCTGAGCACTCTTGAGCCCAAAAGGCATAGAAACATAGCAGAAGGCTCCAAAATGAGTTATAAAAGCCGTCTTCTCCTGGTCCTTAACTGCCATTTTGATCTGATGGTAACCCGAATAAGCATCCAGAAAAGTCAAACGCTCACAACCCGCCGTAGCATCAATGATTTCATCAATACGAGTGAGGGCAAAGAGATCAGCTGGGCAAGCCTTGTTCAAATCCGTGTAGTCCACACACATACGCCAAGTGCCGTTCTTCTTAAGTACCAGCACCGGGTTAGCCAACCACTCAGGGTGAAAGACCTCCACAATAAACCCTACTGCCAATAGCCGGGCTACCTTTTCACCAATGACCTTGCATCTCTCTTCATTAACGCGGCGAAGAAACTGGTTGACCAGTTTAAACTTGGGATCAATATTAAGAGTGTGCTCAGCGAGTTCCCTCGGCACACCTGGCATGTCAGAAGGTTTCCATGCAAAGATGTCCCGGTTCTCACGGATAAACTCGATGAGCGCGCTTTCCTATTTCGGATCCAAGTTAACACTGATGCTAAACTGCTTGGATGAATCGCCAGGAACAAAATCAACCAACTTGGTCTCATCAGCCGATTTAAACTTCAAAGCCGGATCATGCTCTATAGTGGGTTTCTTCAGAGAAGTCATATCCACCGGATCAACATTGTCTTTATAGAATTTCAACTCCTCTGTTGCACAAACTGACTCAGCATAAGCCGCATCACCTTCCTCGCATTCCAAAGCAATCTTGCGGCTGCCATGAACTATGACGGTCCCCTTATGACCCGGCATCTTGAGCTGCAGATAAACATAACATGGCCTTGCCATGAACTTAGCATAAACCGGCCGTCCAAACATGGCATGATACAAACTTCTGATTTTGACCACTTCAAAGGTCAATGTCTCGGACCTTGAATCATGATCATCTCCAAAAACCACCTCTAGAGCTATCTTACCGACTGGGTAGGCCGATTTACCAGGTACCACACCGTGAAAAATGGTGTTTGACAGTTTAAGATTCTTATCCGTTAACCCCATACGCCGGAAGGTTTCATAATACAAGATGTTGATATTGCTCCCTCCATCCATGAGCACTTTGGTGAACTTATAAACTCCAACCTGTGGTGCGACCACTAACGCCAGATGACCCGGATTATCAACCCGGGGTGGATGATCTTCTCGACTCCACACAATAGGCTGCTCAGACCAGCGCAAATAATGGGGCACTACTGATTCAACGGAGTTCACTGCCCTCTTATGGAGTTTCTGATCGCGTTTGCATAGGCTAGTAGTGAAAACATGATACTGTCCATCATTTAACTGCTTTGGGTTACTCTGATAACATGAGTGCTGCTGTTGTTGATTCCCCTGTTGATTATAACCACCTTGGTTGCCCTGATTGCCTTGATTACCCTGTCCACTTTGGTTACCCTGAAAACCTGAACCGGAGTTACCTCCACCATAACCCGGTCTGTGAAACCTGGGTCCTGAACCGCCGGACGGTCCATGATCATACCGGAAGAGATCTGAATTTTTGAATTCTCTCATAATGAAGCAATCCTTCCATAGGTGCGTAGCCGGTTTATCTTGCGCCCCGTGCTTTGGGCAAGGCCGGTTCAACAGACGCTCCAGATTCATGCCCGATCCTCCGCCTCGTGGGGGTGGTTTGCCCTTGCGGCGCTGATTAGTGCCCTGCACATTGGTGTTAGCCACAAAGCCAGAATTATTATCCGCCTTGCGCTTACCGTTATTCCCATGTCTTGTCTGGTTATGTTGCTGCCCTTTTGCGCCGACGTTCTTCTTTCCCTTCTCCGGCTCCTCGTCATCAGACTCGGGATCCTTAGAATTATCAGAATCGGCATACTTAACCAAAGCTGACATAAGCGTTCCCATGTCATTGCAGTGATGCTTGAGTCGTCCCAACTTCAACTTCATCGCTTTAAACCGACAATTGCCCTCCAATGTTATGATTGCCGAGTCAGCGTTGATGTGGTCTGATGAATGCAGAATTTCCAAAACCCGGTGCACCCAATGAGTCATTGATTCGCCTTCTCCTTGGACACAGGCGGCCAGATCCACGATTGACATGGGTTGCTTGCACGTGTCTTTGAAGTTTGCTATAAACCGGGCCTTCAACTCGTCCCATGAACCGATCGAATTAACCGGCACACTCTTTAACCAAGTGCGGACCGTTCCATCCAACATCATGGTGAAGTACTTTGCACACACCGCTTCATCCACATCCAGCATCTCCATCGCCATCTCATAACTCTCAACCCATGACTCGGGGGGGGGTAAATCGGCGGTGTAATTAGGCACTAGACGCGGGCCCTTGAAATCCTTGGGTAACCGCACATTACGCAGAGTTGGGGTGAGACACGGTACCCCCCAAGAGCTGAAAGCCAATCCTCGTTCAACTGATGCTGTCGGTTGAACCAGAGCGGGTTGATGATTCACGTACTGTGCTGGCAACTACGCTGCTAACTCTGCCTCCCGTGGTGCTCTGCCATTGTTTACCACATCCTGAGCATTCATACCATCGCGCGCCGGATTAGGCCCTCGAGGGGCGTCACGGTGCCGCGCTGCTTGACACAGCCGGTTGATCAATGTGCCTGCTGTAACACTTGCTCGGACGAGGGGTTGAATGTATTCTGTCTCGGCTATATGAATAGGCCTGCTGCTGCACCATAGCAGTTTGAAGAAGATCCCTTGCTCGTCGCGTTTCAACCGCCGCCAGTGATTCGCCCTCCATCGGAATAGCTGCCAAACGAGACGCCGCGGCAATCATGTTATCCAAAGGGCTAGAGAAGTGACCCGACGGTGTCGGCATGTATTGCGGCGGGTTATCTGTTCGTCGAGGCGGGTCCGTCACCCGTGGCTGACCCAGCGCTCCTTTCCCAGGTGCCTCGGTCCGATTCACTGCTGCCGGATCACTTGGTCCAGCTCCTGGCGTATTGAAGAGATTCATTCCTTCGTAAACCGGCGGCAGACGAGACCGGTGCCTCCTCCTCGGTACTTCGTTTGACGCGTTCTGATCCAACATGAGCCGATAATTTTGCGCCTGGATCTGCTGCGACTAGGCATCTAAAGTGGCCCGTTCTTCAGCTATCCTGGTTTCCTCAGCCGCCAAGTCCTCCTTAGCCTGAGTTATCTGATCCCGCAGCTTTGTAACCTCCATGTTATGCTGATCGTGAGTCTCCGGGGTAACTGTTGTGGTCAACAATGTCGTCCAGGCGTCCAATAAACCGAACAGAACTTGAGCCGGCCGGCGCGCAGGGCCTCCTGCCCCGGCTGCCGATCCGGAAATCATTGCTGCTGCAGTTGAAGATTGCAATGTGGGCTGTGTACCGGCCATGAAGATTTCAACCCGGTTTGGTGGTTCAAAGGGGTCCAGAATACTGTCGCCATCGGAACAACCCCCGATCCGGCCGTCTTGCAATTGGTACAACGACTTGGTTTCGCCAGTGGTTGACTCGCCATCTGAGTAGATGACCGTCTCACCGTCGGACACCGGTTCAGATTCCGCACCATGGATGAATCCTACGAACACACGCTTCATGGCAGGCTGAACCCGGGCAGGACTCGCACGCTGAGCCGTCTCGACGAGGTCGGTGGAGATGTCCGGCTCAGGGCCCGGTTCACCGATCTTGCCGATGAAAACGTGAATTCCGCCAAAGGGGACCCGGTACCCATACTCAATTGAGCCGGCCTCGGGGCCCCAGCCTGCGTCGTCGATGTAGAGCTTGCCGCGACGACTCTTGGTCATCCGGCCAACCGCGTAACCCTTGAGTCCTTCAAAGTTTCCCTTCAAGAACTCAAAACCATCGTGCAATAGCCCCACGGAGGAGGAAGAAGAGAGGAGAGAGCAAATGAATCTGACAGTTCTTGGGGTGGATTTCGTGCAATTTACGGTGGGGTAGGGTTATGGGTCCGACGTGGCGGGCACGCCCATATCCGCCCCATATTTGGGTTGGATATGAGGGGTGCCGGTCAGCCCGGGCTTTGAGGCGCCCGTCTGGGTCGGAATTTCGTGACCGGTCAGTGACCGGGCAGGCCGCCCGAGCGTTTGAGACCGGTTTGGGGCGCCCGACTGTAGATGCTTCTAAGAAGCTAAGCACATTTGCGACAGAAGCCCTATTTTAGGGCATAATTGTTTTATTGGGCTTTTGGACCCTAGAAAAGACCTTCAATAGTTGTCCATGTTGGAAATTTCTGCACAAAGTTTTTGGCATCCCAAAAAATGGCAGCGCCAGCTGCGTATTTATTGCACGCGCACGACTACCGCAGTGCGCAACCCAATTGTCCCCGTCCTAAACCTTCCAACAGCCGATTCCTCTCCCACGTCCTTACTGTCACATCGAATCCGACTGGACCCGGCCACTCTCACCACAACCGCACCCGCACCACCTAGATCCGCCGCGCCCGTCTTCTAATAGGCCGCACCACTACCACTGCCACCCCCGTCACCATCGTCACAACACCCATTTGCACCCGTCGTCACGCCGACCGAACCCGACCATCTTGTCATGTCGCACCGCAGTCTCGTAGCACCGCCGGATGCCGTCGAAACACGCCAAGAGCCAGTCCGGCTACCGTGGCGTTCGACAGAGGCAATCCGGCTGCTTCGGCGTCGTGTTTCAGTGCGACGGTTGATGGTATTGGCTCGACACCTTCGAGACAGCAGAGATCGTTGTGCGTCTATGACGTCGCTGTGTGGAGGCTCGGCCGGCCACGACACGAGCTCAACTTCTAAAAAATCAAGGTGCGGGCGAAAGCGGAGTTCATCTGAACGTAGGTGACCATTGAGTTCGGCCCGGCGAAGAGGGAGACCGACATCGTCCTCGAGCGGAGGGATACCTAGGAGAGTGATGGGGCGGCGATGGTGAGGTTCGCTGCGCAAAATCTGTGCTTCGTCCAGAAGAAGGCCGAGTGGTTCTGGAAGAGGAACAACGAGCGCAAGAAGCCGGAGCAGAAGTTGGAGGACGAGGCTGGCCCCTCCAGTGTCATCAAACTCAAGTTCGACAATGATGTTGAGCCCAACGAAGAGAGTGATGACTCCGACGACATTGGCTAGGACAACCTGTAACGTGTCCATAGGAGTCGATCGTAGTAATGTTAGGGCAATATAGTAATAATTTATATGTTTGTTTAATCTATGTAGTGTTTGAATGTTTGAAGTGAACTATGCAATGCTTGGATGTTAAAAATATTTGCATGTTTGAAATGCCATATTTCAGGGCAGCTGTTGGAGATGAACATTTTTGTTTGTCCTAAAAATTACTTCTTGACGTCCCAAGTTTTACTCCAAACAGTCTTTGGGTGACCTAAAATACGGCTGCTGTTCGAGATGGTCCCTGAGGCTGAAATTAGTAAGGTGTGCCTGCACCGTCTGCACCGTGCGTGGCATGTCCTGTCCCCGTATAGTTGCCCTGGACCCATGCCACCGTATAGTTGCCCTGGACCCATGCCAGGAGGATCTGAAGCGACCGAGGATGAGTTTTTCATATGTATTTTTTTGATGAGCTGCCGCTGCTCATCCAAGGTTGGTTGGGCTGGCTATACGAAGATGTAGTTCATCGTTCGGTCGGACCAAAGGGCCAGGTTCACGTCATCTCTACGTAGTTCTGTCTTCTGTGCCGACCGGCCCCGGCGGCCGGGTCAGTATTGCTCGTGCTGCTTCACGCATAGTATAGTACACCCAGCCCTCAGGGCCAGGGGTCAGTGTGATCTACACACCGGCGTCACACGCACAGCGCGGTACGGAAAAACCAAGAGACAGGAGCAGGTGCCGGCCTGCACCGCGGCTACGCTGTCTTGAATGAACACCACCAAAGCGCGCGCGCGGCCACGCTCCCGTAGGTCCCCATGTCGTCCCGGTGGTCACGGTTCGTCTCCGGCCGCGCCGCGGCGCTGGACGAGCCCACCCAGATACACCTGCCCGCCACCGCTGGACGATACACAACTCGCGGTTCGCCACTCTGGCTCTGTGTCCTTTGGAGTTTGGACGCCGGAGCTCCGGCCGTTGGTGTACTGTACTACCCGAGAAGAAGGAATGGCGTGCACTGGCGCAACATTTTACATCTGTGGTAGGGCGCCGCGCGGGGGAAGCGGCCGGACCGCCGGAGGGTGCGGGTGCGAGGGAGGGAGGGGCGAAAGCGACGGCGACGAGCCGGCGTAGGTTGGGGACTGGAGCGGATGAGGGCCGTGTTGGGTGGCGACGCGGCACCGTCACGTGCCCGTGCCAGTGCCCTGGACGTCGCGTCGCTCGCGTGGTTGTACGTACGCGCTTGCTTCATCATCATAATTTGTGGGCGCCGCGACCCGCTGCTTCTACAGTTCCGCTACTTGCACTGCTAGTACTATGCCGAACCCGATGATTTGATTGGATTTTGATGTCATTTGTCATTAACCACTGGCTAGTGACACTATATCTGTCTGTTTTGAGACGTCACTAACTTCCTGCCGGTCCGGTACGGCAGTACATGCCCAAACAAAGCTAAAACTGTGGAATAATCCTTGCTGGCGCACGATGAACAAATAATCATAAGCTTCCGTTTGACTAGTCAACTGGAAGTGGATCGATCATCAAGGACGCAAGAACTGATCACCCGCCGCACGTACGGTCGAAATGGAACTGATCTTCTTACCATTTTCAGTGGAAATAAAGTGCAACTGATCCGGAGACATATAGTACTATAATTCAGTGGTACGTTGTGCTTCCCTTTCAGCACAGGTGAGGCGACCGCGCCCATACCGAGGATGACGGACCCTTAAGTACATGCTCGGCTTCATCACAGCGCATAAGGACTGGACTCATTACTCCCTCCCTAACGACATGAGGGCTATAGCAGCAGCAGCAGTACAACTCGATCGTCTCGTTGCGACGCCCCTTTCTATGATTGAAAACCGAGAGCGGGAGAGCGACTGGCTTGCAAATGAATGGCCATGATGCCCACAACGTCAACTTTTCCAAAAAAAAAAAATGCCTGGAACGTCCAGATTGCGCGGCGATCAAGCAACACAGTACGCTCCCACTGTCGATAAGGTCTCCGTCGTTGAATTTTAATTTATTAGCGCTCGTTTTTCACTGCTCGACGCTTGCTGCCTTGATGGCCAACCTACTCCTGCACTGCCCCGTCAGCAGTCGATTGAAAGTGGCCTTCTGATTTACACGTGCTATCAATGTACTGTACGTGAACATCTTCATTCACTGTGAGTTGTATCGTGCCAGAAGAACAGAGACAAGTTCTTTTTTGTTGGGTGGAGATTTTCCTTTTGAGAAGCTGCGACGAGATACCATTTCGTCTTGTTTGTGTGGGCATGGCGGTGGATACGTGGGCGATTCTCCGGCCGTGTGGCGGGAGACAAATGGAAAGAATAAGAAGATGGACTCCAACGGACGACCTTCTTTTAGGGTTCATTTGCTGCTCCATTAAGAGGCGGGCTGAAGGCCCAATTGCGAAATGCCTAACCGACGTGAATATTGGGCCAAGGGCCCAGGAAGCGAGCATTGGGTTAGCACGTCTGCACAGGGCCAGTGGCTTAGAAATCGGGCGTTCGTAACAGCCCACTTACTTGCCTCAGTCAATAAAAAAACTTGGGACAATGTTAGTACTCGGGAAAAGTACACTGAACTTGAACTTGTAGACGAAGGCCAAATCGTACCTTGAACTTTCAATCCATGAAATCAGCACACTTCCTGATCGCAGCCTATTTTGAACCTTGAGCGCGTTCTTAACGGGACTGTTGACGTACCAGGTCAATTTGCGCCTGAACGTGACAGGCCGGCCCACCATACATGAAGATTGTTTCCTTTTTCTGTAACAGACACTTAAAAATACCAAAAAATGTGATACTCACAGTGCGACCTAGCGGTGCTGAACTACTCCTGCTATCCACTCTAACTAATGACTCTTTGTTATATATAATTTCGAAATCCTAATTCTTAAAACCAAAAAAACAATTCTCAAAATTCCAAGCATTTCTTGAGAAAATGTGAACAATTTTTGGAATTGCGAACATGTTTTAAAACACAACGATTTTTTAAAAAGTGAACCTATCGAAATTTCTGAACACTCTTTAAACGCAAACACTATTAGAAAAGACTGAAAAATTCTTTTTGAAAAACGAACAGTGTTTGAAACCTGAAAATATTTTTAAAGTGCAAACAAATTTTCACAACTCGAATGTTTGTGAAGCATAAACATTTTTTTTTAAAATGAGAACTAGTTTTGAATCCTGAACAAAATTTCGGAGTGCGAACACTTTTTCAAAACATGATTTTTTAAACATAAACTTTTTTTAAAAAAGGGAGAACGAAATTTGAAACCCGAACAAAATATTAAAGTGCAAACACTTTCTGAAAATTTTAAGAATGAGAACAAATTTTGAGCACTTTAAAATTTTCTACAGGTTTCAAAATTGTTCATGTTTTCAAAAAACTGTTCGCTGTTTTTTCAAAAACTGTTAACACTTTAAAATTTGTTGAATCAAAATATGTTTTGTTTTTCAAATCGTGACACTGCTTTTTGTTGTTAAATAATTATGCGCTTCTTTTTATCACTAACAGCACTTAGTTAGAGTGGTTATGAGGAGAAACTCTGCAGCGCCAGGTAGCATGTTCCATCCTTTGTGTTTCCCCCATTTTCTGTATTTTTTATGTCGCACGCAAAAGAAAACACTTCGAATATGGTGGGCCGGCCCAGTCGAGTCAGGCAGCAGCCAACGATCTACATGCCACGTCAACAATCCCTTTTTTTAATGAGCTTAAAAAAAATAAGACCGGCCCAAAGGCTAACCTTTTTTGAATTTTTTTATAGAAAAAACTACGCGAGTACCGCATGTTAGAGCCTAGGCTCAAACCCGGGCGGGTCGACGCCCCGTCCTCTGGGAATGAGCTTAAGGCCACTTAAAAAGAAAGGGGGAATGAGCTTAAGGTTCAAAATAGTCCAGGTTCAAAAAGTTCAGTGTACAGATTAAAAATTCAAGATTTGATTTAGTTTCGCCTACAAGTTCAAGGTCTCGTTTGTGCTAGAATTTTTGTCTATTTGGGTCTAGCCCAATAGCAGTTTCAGAAATTCCTAATAAATCCTAGAGGCCCACGCAGCCCATTCGTGCAAGGCAAGAGGTGGAACTAAAGTTTAGTCCCGTATTGCTATTTAGAGGGAGTTGGACCTCTTTATAAGGGAGGCTCCTTCCCCACTTGTATGAGCATGAGAACAAAAGGGACATCCACGCACGCTCCTCCTCCGCCACCCACCCCGCCCCGACGCGATGCGGGTTGCGGGTATGAGCCGAGCCGATGTCTAAATTTTTGCCACGCACTACGGGTATATGAAAGGTCACACAGAAGCTTTGCGATAGTGGAGTTTGAATGCGAACGGTGCAGCCCTTCGGCTGCTGGTTGTTCGTTTCACCTTCCGTCGCTGCCCTCTCGCCTCCTTCTCTTGCGCCTATAAAAGGGAGGTCGCTCCTCTCAGAGAGAGGCACCAGAACTTCTCCTTCCTCTCGCCACTGGTTCCAATCTCTGCGCTGCTGCTGTCTTCCTCATCCCGGCTTGCGGTGTGCACCGCGAGTCGGGACAGTAGGCCTCCGAAACCGCACCTCTTTGAGTCATGTATGGGAGAATGGTGATAAGGTTTTTGCGGAGCGCTCTGCGCGACTACTGACTTCTTCGTCACGGACGCCCCGGACTCCGACGACTAATTCCCGACGAGGACTACTTCCCCGACGTCGACAACCTCCTCGACGACATGGAGGACACCAACCCCAAGTCCAGTGCCTCTGCTCCGGCTGCTGTCCAGTACGTGTTCTTGTTTTTCCTGTTAGAGGTCCTGCCACAGTTCTTTCTTCTAGTGTTTACCCTACACATGTTAGGATCTACCTCATATATGCATCTTGATCTACTGTCTGCTCGAGAGATGATCCTTTCTAGCTCATATATGCAGATGTTATTTACCTTCACTTTGTCAAATCGCATGACTTATTTTATCACTGCTATACTAGTCATATTTTATCTAGTATTTCTATTAATAAAATCATTTGGTAAATTGCTCATATTTCCAACAATCCAATAACCTTATTATAGGCAATTTACCTCGAATGGTTTTGTTGCTTCCATGAGGCCTCCTATGTTTGAGGTTATCCACTATAAGAGGTGGCGTGTGAGAGCAGTCTTATGGTTTCAAACCATGAGTTGCTATGATGCCACTCTTGGTAGGCCTGAAGGAGAACTTGATGCTCAACAGGCACAAGCTTTTCAGAAAATGGATACTTTGTTTAAGGCTACTCCCTTGAGTGTTCTTGGTGAGAACATAGTTGATGCTTATGCGTCAATTGATAATGAAAAAGATATGTGGGATGCACTCGAGGCCAAGTTTGGGGTCTCGGATGCTGGCACTGAGTTGTACATCATGGAGCAATTCTATGACTACAGGATGACTGAAGAGCGCTCCGTGGTTGAGCAAGCTCATGAGATACTGTCATTTTCTAGAGAACTTGAGCACTTCAATTGTATCCTACCGGACAAGTTTGTTGCCGGGGGTATCATCACTAAGCTTCCTCCTTCATGGAGGAACTTTGCTACCTTACTGAAGCATAAGAGACAGGAGTTTTCCGTCCTGGATCTCATTGGTACTCTTGATGTGGAAGAAAAGGAGAAAGCAAAGGACACACGTGCTCGAGGTATTGAGGGAGGATCTAGTGCCAATCTGGTACAGAAGAAAAACTTCCAATCCCACAAGTTCAAGAACAAGGGCAAGCTTGATGGTAAAGCAAAGTTTGATGGGAAGAACAAGGCTGTACAACACACGAACTTCAAGAAGAAGAGTGACAAGAAAAAAGGTGCTTGTCATGTGTGTGGAGATCCTGATCATTGGGCTCCTAGTTGTCCTAATCGCTATGACAAGCGTCATCCTGGGAAAGGCGGCAAGACCGCTAATGTTGTCATCGGAGACATTGACATGAAGGATGCTGGGTATGGTATATTTCTCACTATTATTTCAGTATGTCATTCTCCTGATTGGTTGATTGACACGGGTGCTAATGTGCATGTATGCGGTGATATTTCCATGTTTTCGTATTATCAGACTGCAGGGACTTCAACCGTGCTGATGGGCAACGGTTCAAGTGCTTCTGTTCGTGGTGTTGGCACGGTCGATCTGAAGTTTACTTCGGGGAAGATCGCGCGGCTGAAGAACGTGCATTATGTCCCCTCCGTCAATAAAAATCTTGTTAGCGGATCTCTTCTGTGTAGAGATGGCTACAAGCTTGTCTTTGAGTCAAATAAATTTGTAATATCCAGGTATGGAACCTTTGTTGGTAAAGGCTATGAGTCAGGAGGCCTGTTTTGTTTATCTTTATCAGACGTTTGCGATAAAGTTGTTAATCATATTTGCAACAATAGTGAATCAAATGTGTGGCATTCACGTCTCTGTCATGTTAACTTTGGTTGCATGTCGCGACTAGCGAAGTTAAACTTAATCCCTAGTTTCACCACTATCAAGGGATCTAAGTGTCAAGTGTGTGTGCAAGCTAAGCAACCTCGTAAGTCTCACGTGACTGCGGAGAAGAGAAATCTTGCACCACTAGAACTTATACATTCAGATCTATGTGAAATGAATGGTGTTTTGACAAAAGGTGGAAAGAAATATTTCATGATGTTAATTGACGACTCCACTAGATACTGCTGTGTGTATCTTCTGAAATCTAAGGATGAGGCTTTGAACTTTTTCAAGATCTATAAAGCTGAAGTGGAAAACCAACTTGATCGGAAAATCAAGAGGCTTAGGTCCGGCCGTGGTGGAGAGTATTTTTTCAATGAATTTGATGCTTTTTGTGCGAAACATGGTATAATCCATGAGAGGACGCCTCCCTAGTCACCTCAATCAAATGGGGTGGCCGAAAGAAAGAACCATACTCTAACTGATTTGGTTAACGCCATGTTAGACACATCGGTTCTCTCCAAGGCATGGTGGGGGAGGCAATATTGACAGCATGTCATGTCCTAAACCGAGTTCCCATAAAGAACAAAGAGATAACTCCATTCGAGGAATGGGAGAAGAAAAGGTTAAAGCTCTCTTATCTACGAACCTGGGGTTGTTTGGCGAAAGTCAATGTGCCAATTCCAAAGAAGCGGAAGCTGGGACCAAAAACTGTGGATTGTGTTTTCCTGGGATATGCTTTTCATAGCATTGACTATAGATTCTTGGTTGTAAAATCTGAGGTACCTGACATGCATGTCAGTATGATCATGGAGTCGAATGATGCGACTTTCTTTGAAGATATCTTTCCCATGAAGGATATGGCTACCTCATCTACTCAGGAGATGCCTAGTTCATCGAATCAGGAACCAGTTACAATTACTGAACCTGCCATTTCGATGGAACACTTTGAAAGTTCTGTGGAGGAGAACAACGAAGTTCCTACCAGGAGCAAGAGACAGAGGACTGCAAAGTCCTTTGGTGATGATTTTCTTGTGTATCTCATAGATGACACTCCCAGTTCTATTTCGGAGGCCTATGCATCGGAAGATGCTGACTACTGGAAGGAAGCAGTTCATAGCGAGATGGATTCCATCTTGGCGAATGAAACTTGGGAGATAACTGATCGTCCTTATGGGTGCAAACCTATAGTATGCAAATGGATATTCAAGAAGAAGCTTAGGCCTGATGGTACTATCGAAAAGTACAAGGCTCGGCTCGTGGCTAAGGGTTATACCCAAAAGGAAGGTGAAGACTTCTTTGATACTTACTCACCTGTGGCTCGACTGACCACTATTCGAGTTCTACTTTCACTAGCTACCTCACATGGTCTTCTCGTTCATCAAATGGATGTTAAGACTGCTTTCCTAAATGGAGAGTTGGATGAGGAAATTTATATGGAACAACCAGATGGGTTTGTAATAGATGGTCAGGAAGGGAAAGTGTGCAAGTTGCTGAAGTCTTTGTATGGACTCAAGCAAGCACCCAAACAGTGGCATGAGAAGTTTGAAAGAACTTTAACAGCTGCAGGCTTTGTTGTGAACGAAGCTGATAAATGTGTGTACTATCGCCATGGTGGGGGCGAGGGAGTTATGCTTTGCTTGTATGTTGATGACATACTGATTTTCGGAACAAATCTGAATGTTATTAAGGAGGTCAAGGATTTCCTATCTCGCTGTTTTGAGATGAAGGATTTAGGAGTGGCTGATGTCATTCTGAACATCAAGTTGTTGAGAGATGATGATGGTGGGGTTACATTGCTTCAATCTCACTATGTGGAAAAGATCTTGAGTTGCTTTGGCTATAGTGGCTGCAAGCCCTCTCCAACACCATATGATGCTAGCGTGCTGCTTCGAAAGAATCGAAGAATTGCTGGAGATCAATTGAAGTATTCTCAGATTATTGGGTCGCTTATGTACTTAGCCAGTGCTACAAGACCTGACATCTCTTTTGCTGTTAGCAAACTGAGTCGGTTTGTTTCAAAACCAGGAGATGTGCATTGGAAAGCTCTAGAGAGAGTTTTGCGTTATTTGAAAGGCACTGTGAATTTTAGAATTTACTACACTGGGCATCCAAAGGTGCTTGAAGGGTATAGTGACTCAAACTGGATCTCAGATGCTGATGAGATAAAGGCCACGAGCGGATATGTATTCACTCATGGAGGTGGAGCTGTTTCTTGGAAGTCTTGCAAGCAGACCATCTTAACAAGGTCAACAATGGAAGCAAAACTCACATCACTAGATACAGCTACGGTCGAAGCAGATTGGCTTCGCCGGCTCTTGAATGACTTGCCGGTTGTTGAGAAACCTATACCGGGTATCCTTGAGAACTGCGATAATCAAACCGTGATCACGAAAGTGAACAGCTCTAAGCATAATATGAAGTCATCAAGACACGTTCAGAGAAGGTTAAAGTCTGTCAAAAAAATGAGAAACTTCGGAGTTATTGCATTGGATTATATCCAAACGTCTAAAAATCTGGCAGATCCTTTCACTGAGGGTCTATCACGTAATGTGATAGATAATGCATCGAGGGAGATGGGTATGAGACCCACAATATGAGTTGTTCACAGTGGTAACCTATTCTTTATGATCGGAGATCCCGTGAATTAGATGTGGAAGACAAACTGTTGGTCAACTGGGAGGAGAGTACCCTTACTGTTAAAATACCACTCCATAAAGATGCAATACTCTCCTAATCTGCATGACAGGTTGATGTATATCTTAATGTGTTCTAAGTGGCTCTTTGAAGCAGAGATGTTGTCCTGCAGAACATCTTTTGAAGAACGCACCTATATGAGTCTGATTGTTAAACCTCGCAATCTATGAGAGTAGGGTTCTCTCTAGTAAACTCATGAAAGGTCTCGGAGTATGATGCATAAGCTCCATCCGCGGGGAAGACCCAGGTAGCCACGTATCGGTCAAGCCTTTATGTGAAGCTAGATTCGCAGAAAACTTGCAGTTCAAGGCCCAGTCCACTGTTCAAGTTGCTTACTAGTGTAGCATAGGGTTCTAGGTGGAAGTTCAACTTAACAGTCTCCACTACAGTACCGGTATATAAAATAGTGTTTTGGAACGAAAGGCAAATTTTGTGTGCCTCTGGGATCTGGTGGGGGATTGCTGGAATTTTTGTCTATTTGGGCCTAGCCCAATAGCAGTTTCAGAAATTCCTAATAAATCCTAGAGGCCCACGCAGCCCATTCGTGCAAGGCAATAGGTGGAACTAAAGTTTAGTCCCACATTGCTAGTTTAGAGAGAGTTGGACCTCTTTATAAGGGAGGCTCCTTCCCCACTTGTATGAGTATGAGAACAAGAGGGACATCCACGCGCGCTCCTCCTCCGCCGCCCGCCTCGCCACGACGCGCCGCGGGTTACGGGATGAGCCAAGCTGAAAAGTTTTTGCGATAATGGAGTTTGAATGCGAACGGTGCAGCCCTTCGGCTGCTGGCTGTTCGCTTCGTCTTTGTCTCTTCATTTCACCTTCCGTCGCTGCCCTCTCGCCTCCTTCTCTTGCGCCTATAAAAGGGAGGTCGCTCCTCTCAGAAACGCACCAAAACTTCTCCTTTCTGTCGCCACCGGTTCCAATCTCTGCGCTGCTGCTGTCTTCCTCATCTCGGCTTGCGGCGTGCACCGCGAGTCGGGACAGTAGGCCTCCGAAACCGCACCTCTTTGAGTCCTGTACGGGAGATGGGTGATAAGGTTTTTGGGGAGCGCTCTGCGCGACTACTGACTTCTTCGTCACGGACGCCCCGGACTCCGACGACTACTTCCCCGACAACGACTACTTCCCCGGTGTCGACAACCTCCTCGACGACATGGAGGACACCGACCCCAAGTCCAGTGCCTCTGCTCCGGCTGCTGTCCGGTACATGTTCTTGTTTTTCCTGTTAGAGATCCTGCCACAGTTCTTTCTTCTAGTGTTTACCCTACACATGTTATGATCTACCTCATATATGCATCTTGATCTACTGTCTGCTCGAGAGATGATCCTTTCTAACTCATATATGCAGATGTTATTTACCTTCACTTTGTTAAATCGCATGACTTGTTTTATCACTGCTATACTAGTCATGTTTTATCTAGTATTTCTATTAATAAAATCATTCGGTAAATTGCTCATATTTCCAACAGTTTGGACTTTTTCCTGCCGATATTTTCTCCCTCCTTGCGCACGTTTGCCTGCCTACTGCGCGATTGGCCAATGTATAGACACCGGCCGGCACCGGCGGAATATTCGTGGATGCCAGAGACGATACCGTCGCCGTACCGCACGGCGAAGAACCCTGGGACGTGACGAGCCATGGCCCTCCCTCCCTCTTCCGTCTGTCGGAAAGACGAGGGAGAAGAAGATGACAGAGTACCGGCCAGTACACGCCGCCTTTGGCTTTGCCGCCAGGGCGACCCGCCCCTCTCTCGTCTTCTTTTCTTCTTCTTTTCCGTGGTGCGGAACGCGTACGTGCACGTGAAGGCGGGCGGGCGGGCGGCATTGCAGCGCCCGCGAGATCTGAAACCACCACCTCCATTATTGTAGCTGCTGCAAAGCTGTCCAGCCATGGCGGGCTTGCCTTTCTTCGTCCTTTTCAGGACGTTTCTGGTGTCGCCTTGCTCTTTTCTCCCTTTCCCTACCCTGACCGAGGCTGACACTGCAAGGACTACGGACGATCCATGATTAAGCAGAGCTAAGCACCACGTTTGATTCCCACTTAGTTGATCTATTGACATTATCGTCTGACGAAGACAAGCTACACACATTCAGAGTACCGATGGCGTGTCTTTTTTCATAATCCATTTCTTTCGAGTAGGAAGCACCTGGTGATCTGAGCTGTTGAGCTACAGCTACCAACAATTACTGAATCACCGCACTGCACTCTATGGCTTTCATGTCTGAGCAAACCGCGAAGAAAAATACCGATAATGCAAAAAAACAAAAAACAAAATTGTGCATGCCACCGTGAAATCTCAATCAGATAGGCAAAAGGGCAAACCCAGGCTGGAGGGAGCGGTAGGAGCCCTTCCTGATTATGATAAGCTGAGAGATCGATCGAACAAAACACAGGAGATATACAGGCCTGATTTCATGGGACTAGTTTACTCCCAAACGGGGCAAAGCGAGACAGAAAGCAAAGTGCACTGGGATATACTCTACTTGTTGCAAATATATACTACTATAGAAAAAGAGCAAACCCTAGCTGGCCATGGAGGTTATTCTACTACACTACACCCACACTGCCACTAAAGGGCATTGCCGCCATGGATAGGCCACACAGCTGATTTTGCACCCAATTTTGTAAGCCGGATGCCGTGGTTTCAGCAGCACATTGGGCTCATGCAATAGGTCAACTTGCTCTGCCTAACGCACGCAGAGGGGGTATCCTTAGCAGTGAAGCTACCGGTTTGGGCATGCTGCTTGTGTTCTTTTGAATTTTCTTATTAGTGGAGGGGATGACAAAAGCCGAGCCTGTTGTTTTGTAGTTTTCCATGGAATGGAAAGTCTGTCCGTGGAAAAACCGACGGCGGCGGCTCCGTCGATCTCTGCTCCGCTCTGTTTTTCTTGGACCACCTTTAGAAACGTACGAATGCGGAGGAAAATGTCTCGTCGTTGACGGCTGTCAAAGCTTCAAATTACCACGAAAAAGCGGGGGAGCCAAGACTTTGTTAGTTACCGGTTCATATAGGTGTGACCAAATCAAATGGCGTATGGAGAAGATCATTATGAGTTTGTCATTTGCCCCGTCAATATTGTTCTAGCATTTTAGGACTTTTAGGTCCTTCACGGATTTTCCATTTTCTTTTGAATTTCTGCAAACACAAAATCATTGCCTTTGGGTACATGGATTATGGAATCTAGCTAGCTAGGTACTAGCACTACCAAGTAATACAGCGCACTAGCGACCGATCAGCAATGAAAAGCACATCAAGGAAGAAAAGGCAGGGGGAGCCCGGTTCGACGAAGGGCCCAAAGTGGTTAAACAAGTGTTGCCTTTGTTCATGTGTTCGACGGAGCTGCCCCATTCTTCTTCATCTCCACCTCCACCAGAGGGGACACATGTTGGTGAGCACGAGCCCACTTGCTTGGCGCACCGAGAGGCCGCGGGGGTACCACATCAATAATCTCCGACGTCTCCTGCTTCGGTCGCAAACAAAAAAACTGATCATCTGGTTTTCTGTTCACCGTCCATCACTGATTACTCTCTCTTGGTAAGCTTTAGCCCTGTCGTTCATGGCATTTCAGTTAGGCTTCGACCCGGTCATAATTTACCGCTTGTTCAAAAGGTCTCACGGACCATGCATTCCTTAGCATACACTCAATGCAGTGGGCTCCATTGGCCAGGAAAAAAGTTAGTACATGAGTTGCATGAACAAGCAGCGGAGTATCCATGCATCTTTGAGCTCCGAGCTCATGAGTGTCAGCTTTAGTCAAAGGAAGAAGATGAAGAAATACGTACTAGCTAACTAATTAAATTCCTCACTTGCACGCCAAGGAATTCGTGACCTAGCTTTTCTCCGCCCCGGGAATTATGGCCTCTCTCTCCTTTCCTTTTGTCCGGGAACGACAGAAAAAGGCGCGCTGGTTCTCATGAGCGACCGTAGGTACATTGTTGGGGCAATATATGCTTGCGCTGCGCATATATATATTTATTTAGTTTAAGCACAAGGGTTGGCATTTTCTTAATAAGTGAAGCACTGGCATTTTTCAGATCTGTATTATTCGTCAGGATGGGGCGAACCGAAAATGCAAGCAATGTGCGCACTGTGACCACTTTCTGGTCCAGCTCAAATCGAAGAAAGAAAAACTATAGTTAACAATGAACTCAAAATTATCCAGAGTGTTCCTGCAAGGGAAGCTTCCATGAAACCAGGCCCTGCATACCACACCACACCGGCAAGCATCGCTCTTTCTTTGGCTTCACATTTTTGACAGGCTGTTTATATTTTGGCATACACGAGCCCAAGCTTAGCTCTCTCTGTGCCCGTAGCAACATTCGTATTTTCCTCTCCTTTTAGCTTTTTTAAAGGAGTCATTTAGTTAAGCGCCCAATCCTCCGTGTATCGGCATGCTTTTGTACGGTACGATCCCGTTGTATATCCTGGTCTTATCGGCTTGCAGTACAGTTGTTGATCACATTATACTAACCACATACACCTGTGTTATGCCATTAACTAGTAGTGCTAATCGACTTGTTTGATGTGGAGTACGGACTTTAGTTTAATTTCAGGGCGCCTGCTGGTTCTTTCCTGACCGAGACACATGACCAATTCTTTACCACGGATGCCATGCCATGCCGTGCATGTGTGTGGAGCTCATAAATTAAGCGCCGTATCCCGGTGGTAATTTGGCAGCGGATCAAAGCGCTTTTTCGAGCTGGCCAAGCCAAAGCCAAAGCCAAAGCAGGCACGTTAATCTCCTGGCATTTGTTCTTAGCAGCAGCGCCGGCTTTCTCTGCTTTCCTCTGCGCAGATGAGGGTACGTAATTATCCTTTTAAGCAGCGGCTTTCTTGACGCATTGAACCTGTGCTTCACGTTAATCTGCAGTCGGCCGCCGCAATTAGCGTTTGCTAAGTAAGTAAGCTTCTTCTTTCTTCTGGAACGGGAAAGAAAAACATCTTCTTTCCCAACACAGGCTGCCAATTGTAGCGTGATACAGTGACTGATAACCTTGTAGGCTAGCTAGCTACTAAGTTAGTGCTCACCAGCTAGCTGTCGCACGGTGAAAGACATGAAACTTTGTACTAACCTGTACATATAGGTGTAGCCACCTCAGTCACCTCCTCCTGCTTTCTTTATCTGATAATATAGGATGGGATTGCATTGCAAGCCTGAGCTTTTAGAGTTAGGGGGTGAAACTAGGGCAACGATTCTGAACAGCCCTCGATACGTAGTGCTCACCAGCTGATCACAAGCTGTTCATGCTCCGGAGAGCAGTGGTGAAAAAGTTGTTCCGAAAAAGTTTACCCCGCAAAATAATACTCCCTCCGTTCGAGAATACTTGTCATCAAAATGGATAAAAAGAGATGTATCTAGAACTAAAATACATCTAGATACATCCTCCTTTATCCATTTTGATGACAAGTATTTCCGGACGGAGGGAGTAATAATACCGGAACCCTGAAATGGCAGGGGCTCCTCCGTCCATGCACTACGATGCATTGCATATTCCGTGTGCCAACGTGGAACGAACCCATGCACGCACGGGACCAACGCTAGTTCGCAACTTGCAAAGCAGCGCCTACTGCTACGTGCGTAGTACTGTTTGTCTGGAAGCTTCCCGGAAGGCGCCTGAAAACACTATTTATCAGTAACATAATCTCTCCTCGCTCGGCTTTTCCACGTAAACAATTGGCACCTTTCCATACGGTCCGTAAAAAGCACACCATTTCCCACATAATTGCGACATATAAAATGTGGAATAACCAGTAACTTTCCATGCATGAACGGTGCACGCAAACGCCCCTTCTGTTGAAAAATAATGGTAGAAAATGCAAGGAGCCCACGGCGCTGCCGTGCAAGATCACAACTTATCACGGAGTAGTTTCTTAGGCACGAAGAGATATTTCGTTTTGCGGCTGGGTTGGTTAGCTGGCTAGCTAACCCTAACCAAGGATGGTCACCACGTACTCACCGTCATCATCGTCATCGGTGGTCACTACGGGACAATGGCGGTTCAAAGAGTGCTTGGCTTTAGCTTAGCTTAGCCACAGCGCACGCCACAGGCCACACAACCAACGTTACGCTCCTCTTCGTTCCTTAATTCTTAAGTCCCATCCGGCCGCGGGCCCCGCGCCGCACCCACGCCTCCCTCCTCCTCGCGCGCCCGCGCGCTCGGGCCTTTAAATACGGCCCGGGCCTCCGCTTCCCATTCGTTCCATTCACCACCTAGCCAAGCAAAGCACTGAGAGCAAAAGTTGTTCCACTCTCTCCATTGCAAAGCAAAGCGAAGCCACCAAAGCCAGCTCCTCGATCTCGGTGACGCGACCTGCAGCGGGCTCGACGGTGATCTCTGCCGTCCGCATTGCCACGGATCACGCGGTGGTGGCCATGGCGACCGACAGGAGGATCCAGCCGGCCCGCAGCGGCGGGGGAGGCGGGTCGTCGCCCGGAGGGGGAGGCGTGGAGCCCGGGCTCGGGAGGCGCCTGCTCCACGTGCTGCGCGCCGTCTACCACATGCTGCGCCGTGGCCTCTGCCGCAAGCGCCTCATGATGGACCTCCACCTGCTGCTCGGCCGCGGCAAGCTCGCCGGCAGGCAGTTCCGGGACCTCCTCGCGCACCAGCCGCTCGCCGGGGGCCACCGCTTCGGCGCCGCGGCCGCGGCCGGCGCCTCCCCGTCCGCGCTCTCGATGTACCAGCACGACCCCAGGGACGTCGAGTTCAGCTGCGAGACCACGCCGGTGTACGAGCAGGCGGTCTTCCCCTTCAAGATCGGCCGCGGCCGCGGCCGGGGCAGGAACTACGGCGGGCTGGACGCTGCCACAGTGGCGGCCGCCTTCGAGATGATGAACGCGCACGCTGCCGCCGGGAACTCGGGCGGGGACACGCCGGGGGTGTCCCGCGCCACGCCGTCGCCCATGCTGGCGCTCAGCTTGGGGCGCTGCCCGGCCGGGGCGCGCCAGCTGCGCGTCACCGACTCGCCGTTCCCCGTCGAGCCGGAGGGCGTCGACGAGCGCGTGGACGCCGAGGCCGACAGCTTCATCAAGAGGTTCTACGAGCAGCTCCGGATGCAGCAGTCGACCACGCCGGACAACTGCACCCGCCGCCGTGGCTAGATCCAGACGCGCCGCGCGCCAGTCCCGGCCGCTTCCGCCACACGCCGCGGTGGTGCGAGGTGCGGGTGCATGGGCGCGAATCCTAAAGCTATATAAATACGTGGCATCGGTCGATTGTTTCACTGTCATGTGGGTCTCGAGTTTTTCTAGCTACCTGCATGCTCTGCTTGTAATTTTCCTCGTTTGTGATAATCTCTCGATAGAGAGCGAGGAGACGAGATAAAAAGAAGGGCTTTGAAGCCCCCCAACTTGTATCTGTCATATCAAGATGATATCATGCATATGAGCTGAAATGATAGAATTTTGCACATTTGCATGCATGTTGTTCGGCCGAGGTGCATGCATGCTAAATTGTTTGATTTCACAAGTGTGCATATGCTTGTGAAAAATGCATAATCCTACCTAGTAAATTGGTTGATTTGTCTATTAATTTATCATGCGGTTTGTATCGATCTGTGTTGGCATGAAGCGCGCGCACACACTTGTCAACTTGGATATACCAAGAAGAACACAACAGATTCATTCCGTACATAATAAGCAACGTACAGCTTATATACCTACCGAGATCGTTCAGATCGCGTACATAAGTCTGACATATGCGGTTCTCTTGTCTTACATGTACAGAGCATACATGCCTTGGATCTTTGGAGATGGAATCATGCAGCTGACCCGTACGTACCATACTGTCTAGTCTTTTAACTTCATGCCCCCCAAGAGAAATGGAAGAACGAGATGATTAAAGAGAGAATATTACCTTTGTTTTTCTTAGGGTGAATGTTACCTTTGTTGCTGCCGTATAATCAATCATAACTTGTCGTTTCCTATTGATTTCAGCCCGTTCACTCAATCTTGCTCATGATTACAACACCACCAGTTGAATTTTTTGGGGTGCACTAGCTTTTGTGTACGTTTTAGGAGTAGTTTTCTGCCTTGAAAGTGAAGTGATTAGGCTTTCTCTATGGTGCTGAGACTTTTAGAATATCCCGGGATCATAAATCTATGCCGGATATATGGTCATGTCATCGTCTTATCGATCTGCAAATTCCATGGTCCCATATATGTTAGGTATATTCACGTATGCACTTATCTCAGTGGACACGTAAGTTGGGCAGATAGTTAGTGCAAGGGCTAGATTAATAAGTGGTTAACCGGTGCCAATTGTCGACACGTCATGATCCAACATTCGAGCAATCGTTTCTCCAATTCTTTGTGGAGAAAATTTCTCCATCTCATTAGAGATAATGTCCTTTAAAATTTTGTAAGGAGTCATGCAGCTGTGCGCTGGATGAATACTTTATATAAGAGGAAAAATATATCGGTCGAGTCATTTTTCTTATACGTAAGGAGTATAAAAATCGAATGATGCTATACGTCCCTCGTCTGATATTTTGTAAAGATCGACCACGTCGGCAACCATTCGATCTGTCCCATGTGGCCTATTGGATCACCGCAACACCGACCATGTTGCAGTTACCCATTGCAACATGGACCATGTTGCGGTCACCTTCGGGTTGTGTGGCGTATTCTTTGTTCAACCATTGCAATATGTACCATGCCGCGGTCACCCATTCCAATATGGATCATATTGCGGTAACCGCGTACATGTGGGTTGACTCTTTGGTTAACCATTGCAACATGTACCATGTTGCGGTCACTCATTGCAACATTGATCATGTTACGGTAACCGCATGCACGTGGGCTAAGCCTTTGGTCACCCATTACAATATGGACCATGTTGCAGTCATCTGCAACTCCCTCTACAAACACCGCTCATGATCTGAGTGTGCCACCGATGTTGGAATGGATGGTCTCGACGCGATGCTCACACCAATCAACGTTGGGGCCGCCGGTGACGCCCACAACGTTGAAGACATGGAGCTTGAGTGCCGGTGCAAAGGAGCCATTGGTGGACCATGGCGAACTGGCTAGTTCTGGGAGGGTAGTGAGATCGAGTGAGTGGTGGAGAGAAAGGGTCTGGTGGCGCGCTACCATGGGAGCCCTCTCCGTAATGAAGGAGAGATGAGAATGAGGGAGGAAGAAACATGTGGAGGAGAGTTGGGCGAAAGAAATAACATAGGGAGGAGGCGATGGGCAGGCCCCACTTGGACACGTGTCGTGTAGGGAAGACGGGGGACGTATGCGATGTGATCTGTCGAGTGATGTCGAGTCTTTCCTATAAAAGAATGTGGTTAGAGCATCTATAGACGGGCTCCGCAACCCCGTCGTCGACGGTAAATCCGACAGACCTCGGGGTAGGGGGTCCTGAGCTGTGGTTCTCGGATCGATGGTAACAAGAGACAAGGGACATGGTGTTTACCATGTTTGGGCCCTCTCGAAGAGGTAATATCCTACGTCCTGCTTTGATCGTATTGTTGGTTGTGTATCGAGTACAATCTTGATCTACCTCCGATTCGTAAGTTGTGTTCTAACCCTAAGGCTAGGAGGATGTGATTATGATCGGGCCCCTCTACGGGCTAGACCCCTTGGCTTATATATACGCTAGAGGCCCACCTAGGGTTACATGGCCCGTTGTTGATCTAGAGATGCGTATGGCGGTGGCCGAAGATGTCCTTGGAGTTCACGTCAAGTATTCAGCCGAGGCTATCTTGATCACGTAGAGGTGCGCGTGCTATTTGGTGGACTCTCCCTCACATATATTTCGACTGTCGGTGATGGTCGCTTCCCCTTCTTCTCTCGCACATTACCAACATATATCACGAGAAGAAGGAAAGAAAGCGACCCCCACGACAATAGTCGACATCCTTCCTTCAAGAGCAGACTGAAAGTTACTGATAGCTGATGTCTAACTATATCGGTATTTCCCCAAAGAGGAAGGGATGATGTAGTATAGTGATGGTAGGTATTTCCCTCAGTGATGAGACCAAGGTTATCGAACCAGTAGGAGAACCTCCTCACACCACGTAAACAACACCTTCACACAAATAACAAATACTCGCAACCCGACGTGTTAAAGGGGTCACTACAAAAAAAATACACTTCCGTGATGATACGTGTTTGTCACAGTAGGTCGCGTTTTTTGTCATGCATGTACATCCATGACAAATTTATGACAGAATCAAGATAGTCATACCTGCGCTGTCGTAGAAGTGTTCCATGACATTACCAAAATTATCATCACGGAAGTGTCCACTTCCATGACGATAAATCGCGTGTCACAAAAGTGCTTTCGTCAAGGGTGACCAACACCTGGCATCCACCGTAACGGAACGCCGTTAAGCTATCGGGTCGGGTTTTGGATCCGATAACCCGTTAACAGCCCCGACCAATGGGAAATTTCCACGTGTAAAATTCTTATTGGCCGGACGAAACACGTGTCAGCTCGTCAGTGGGTCAGGTAGGCACCTATGATATGTCGACACTGTTGGAAATATGCCCTAGAGGCAATAATAAAAGGATTATTATTATATTTCCTTGTTCATGATAACTGTCTTTTATTCATGCTATAATTGTATTATCCGGAAATCGTAATACACGTGTGAATACATAGACCACAATACGTCCCTAGAAAGCCTCTAGTTGACTAGCTCGTTGGTCAATGAATAGTCATGGTTTCCTGACTATGGACATTAGATGTCGTTGACAACGGGATCACATCATTAGGAGAATGATGTGATGGACAAGACCAAATCCTAAGCATAGCACAAGATCGTGTAGTTCATTTTGCTAGAGCTTTTCCAATCTCAAGTATCTTTTCCTTAGACCATGAGATCGTGTAACTCCCGGATACCATAGGAGTGCTTTGGGTGTACCAAACGTCACAACGTAACTGGGTGACAATAAAGGTGCACTACAGGTATCTCCGAAAGTGTCTGTTGGGTTGACACAGATCGAGACTGGGATTTGTCACTCTGTATTATGGAGAGGTATCACTGGGCCCACTCGGTAGTGCATCATCATAATGAGCTCAAAGTGACCAAGTGTCTGGTCATGGGATCATGCATTACGGTACGAGTAAAGTGACTTGCCGGCAACGAGATTGAACGAGGTAATGGGATACCGACGATCGAATCTCGGGCAAGTAACATACCGTCTGACAAAGGGAATAGTATACGGGATTGTTTGAATCCTCGACATCGTGGTTCATCCGATGAGAACATCGAGGTGCATGTGGGAGCCAACATGGGTATCCAGATCCCGCTGTTGGTTAATGACCGGAGAGCCGTCTCGGTCATGTCTGCATGTCTCCCGAACCCGTAGGGTCTACACACTTAAGGTTCGGTGACGCTAGGGTTATTAGGAAGACTTGAATGTGATTACTGAATGTTGTTCGGAGTCCCAGATGAGATCTCGAACGTCACGAGGAGTTCCGGAATGGTCTGGAGGTAAAAATTTATATATGGGAAGTTGTCATACGGTCACCGGAAAGTTTCGGGGGCATATCGGTATTGTACCGGGGCCACCGGAGGGGTTCCGGGGGTCCACCGGGAGGGGCCACCCCTCTTGGAGGGCCTCATGGGCCGTAGGGGGCAGGGAACCAGCCCCTGGAGGGCTGGGAGCCCCCGCTTTGGGCCCATGCGCCTAGGGTTGGGGGGGAAACCCTAGTGGGGGCGCCCCCCTTGCTTGGGGGGCAAGCCCCCTCCCTTTGTCGCCGCCCCCCCTCTAGATCTCATCTAGAGGGGGCCGGCCCCCTTCCCCCTTCCCCTATAAATAGAGGGGCGAGGGGAGGGCTGCACACAACATCCAAGGCGCAGCCCCTCCCCTCCCCAACACCTCTCCTCCTCCGTTGAGTGCTTGGCGAAGCCCTGTCGGAGTACCGCCTCTCCACCAACACCACGCCGTCGTGCTGCTGCTGGAGCCTTCTTCGTCAACCTCTCCTTTCCCCTTGCTGGATCAAGGAGGAGACGTCATCCGCTCCGTACGTGTGTTGAACGCGGAGGTGCTGTCTGTTCGGCACTTGGTCATCGGTGATTTGGATCACGGCGAGTACGACTCCATCATCCCCGTTCTCTTAAACGCTTCCGCACGCGATCTACAAGTGGTATGTAGATGCAATCTCTCTCCTATCACTCGTTGCTTAGATGAACTCATAGATGGATCTTGGTGAAACCGTAGGATTTTTTTTATTTTCTGCAACGTTCCCCAACAGTGGCATCATGAGCTAGGTCTATGCGTAGTTCTCTATTGCATGAGTAGAACACAATTTTGTTGTGGGCGTAGATCTTGTCAACTTGCTTGCCGCTACTAGTCTTATCTTACTTCAGCGGTATTGTGGGATGAAGCGGCTCGGACCGACCTTACACGTACGCTTACGTGAGACACGTTCCACTGACTGACATGCACTAGTTGCATAAGGTGGCTAGCGGATGTCTGTCTCTCCCACTTTAGTTGGAGCGGATTCGACGAAAAGGGTCCTTATGAAGGTTAAATAGAAGTTGAGAAAAATCACGTTGTGGTTATTCGTAGGTAAGAAAACGTTCTTGCTAGAACCCAATTGCAGCCACGTAAAAGATGCCACAACAATTAGAGGACGTCTAACTTGTTTTTGCAGCAATTGTCATGTGATGTGATATGGCCAGAAGTTGTGATGAATGATGAATGATATATTGTGATGTATGAGATCATGTTCTTGTAATAGGAATCACGACTTGCATGTCGATGAGTATGACAACCGGCAGGAGCCATAGGAGTTGTCTTTATTTTTGTATGACCTGCGTGTCATTGAAGAACGCCATGTAAATTACTTTACTTTATTGCTAAACGCGTTAGCCATAGAAGTAGAAGTAGTCGTTGGCGTGACAACTTCATGAAGACACGATGATGGAGATCATGATGATGGAGATCATGGTGTCATGCCAGTGACGAAGATGATCATGAAGCCCCGAAGATGGAGATCAAAGGAGCTATATGATATTGGCCATATCATGTCACTATTATATAATTGCATGTGATGTTTATTATGCTTATGCATCTTGTTTACTTAGAACGGCGGTAGTAAATAAGATGATCCCTTATAATAATTTCAAGAAAGTGTTCCCCCTAACTGTGCGCCGTTGCTAAAGTTCGTCGTTTCGAAGCACCACGTGATGATCGGGTGTGATAGATCCTTACGTTCACATACAACGGGTGTAAGACAGTTTTACACATGCAAAACACTTAGGGTTAACTTGACGAGCCTAGCATGTACAGACATGGCCTCGGAACACAGAGACCGAAAGGTCGAACATGAGTCGTATGGAAGATACGATCAAGATGGAGATGTTCACCGATGATGACTAGTCCGTCTCACGTGATTATTGGACATGACCTAGTCGACTCAGATCGTGTAACACTTAGATGACTAGAGGGATGTCAATCTGAGTGGGAGTTCATTAAATAATTTGATTAGATGAACTTAATTATCATGAACTTAGTCTAAAGTCTTTGCAAAAATATGTCTTGTAGATCAAATGGCCATGTCAACATGAACTTCAACGCGTTCCTAGAGAAAACCAAGCTGAAAGATGATGGCAGCAACTATTCGGACTGGGTCCGGAACCTGAGGATCATCCTCATAGCAGCCAAGAAAGATTATGTCCTAGAAGAACCGCTAGGTGAAGCACCAATCCCAGAGAACCAAGATGTTATGAACACTTGGCAGTCACGTGCTGATGATTACTCCCTCGTTCAGTGCAGCATGCTTTACAGCTTAGAACCGGGGTTCCAAAAGCGTTTTGAGCAACACGGAGCATATGAGATGTTCGAGGAGCTGAAAATGGTTTTTCAAGCTCATGCCCGGGTCGAGAGATATGAAGTCTCCGACAAGTTCTATAGTTGTAAGATGAAGGAAAACAGTTCTGTCAGTGAGCACATACTCACATTGTATGGAGGGCCTCATGAGCCGTAGGGGGCAGGGAACCAGCCCCTGGAGGGCTGGGCACCCCCCCTTTGGGCCCATGCGCCTAGGGTTGGGGGGAAACCCTAGTGGGGGCGCCCCCCTTGCTTGGGGGGCAAGCCCCCTCCCTTTGTCACCGCCCCCCCTCTAGATCTCATCTAGAGGGGGCCGGCCCCCTTCCCCCTTCCCCTATAAATAGAGGGGCGAGGGGAGGGCTGCACACAACATCCAAGGCGCAGCCCCTCCCCTCCCCAACACCTCTCCTCCTCCGTTGAGTGCTTGGCGAAGCCCTGTCGGAGTACCGCCTCTCCACCAACACCACGCCGTCGTGCTGCTGCTGGAGCCTTCTTCGTCAACCTCTCCTTTCCCCTTGCTGGATCAAGGAGGAGACGTCATCCGCTCCGTACGTGTGTTGAACGCGGAGGTGCTGTCTGTTCGGCACTTGGTCATCGGTGATTTGGATCACGACGAGTACGACTCCATCATCCCCGTTATCTTAAACGCTTCCGCACGCGATCTACAAGTGGTATGTAGATGCAATCTCTCTCCTATCACTCGTTGCTTAGATGAACTCATAGATGGATCTTGGTGAAACCGTAGGATTTTTTTTATTTTCTGCAACGTTCCCCAACAGTGGCATCATGAGCTAGGTCTATGCGTAGTTCTCTATTGCACGAGTAGAACACAATTTTGTTGTGGGCGTAGATCTTGTCAACTTGCTTGCCGCTACTAGTCTTATCTTACTTCAGCGGTATTGTGGGATGAAGCGGCTCGGACCGACCTTACACGTACGCTTACGCGAGACACGTTCCACTGACTGACATGCACTAGTTGCATAAGGTGGCTAGCGGATGTCTATCTCTCCCACTTTAGTTGGAGCGGATTCGACGAAAAGGGTCCTTATGAAGGTTAAATAGAAGTTGACAAAAATCACGTTGTGGTTATTCGTAGGTAAGAAAACGTTCTTGCTAGAACCCAATTGCAGCCACGTAAAAGATGCAACAACAATTAGAGGACGTCTAACTTGTTTTTGCAGCAATTGTCATGTGATGTGATATGGCCAGAAGTTGTGATGAATGATGAATGATATATTGTGATGTATGAGATCATGTTCTTGTAATAGGAATCACGACTTGCATGTCGATGAGTATGACAACCGGCAGGAGCCATAGGAGTTGTCTTTATTTTTGTATGACCTGCGTGTCATTGAAGAACGCCATGTAAATTACTTTACTTTATTGCTAAACGCGTTAGCCATAGAAGTAGAAGTAGTCGTTGGCGTGACAACTTCATGAAGACACGATGATGGAGATCATGATGATGGAGATCATGGTGTCATGCCAGTGACGAAGATGATCATGAAGCCCCGAAGATGGAGATCAAAGGAGCTATATGATATTGGCCATATCATGTCACTATTATATAATTGCATGTGATGTTTATTATGCTTATGCATCTTGTTTACTTAGAACGGCGGTAGTAAATAAGATGATCCCTTATAATAATTTCAAGAAAGTGTTCCCCCTAACTGTGCGCCGTTGCTAAAGTTCGTCGTTTCGAAGCACCACGTGATGATCGGGTGTGATAGATCCTTACGTTCACATACAATGGGTGTAAGACAGGTTTACACATGCAAAACACTTAGGGTTAACTTGACGAGCCTAGCATGTACAGACATGGCCTCGGAACACAGAGACCGAAAGGTCGAACATGAGTCGTATGGAAGATACGATCAACATGGAGATGTTCACCGATGATGACTAGTCCGTCTCACGTGATTATTGGACATGACCTAGTCGACTCAGATCGTGTAACACTTAGATGACTAGAGGGATGTCAATCTGAGTGGGAGTTCATTAAATAATTTGATTAGATGAACTTAATTATCATGAACTTAGTCTAAAGTCTTTGCAAAAATATGTCTTGTAGATCAAATGGCCATGTCAACATGAACTTCAACGCGTTCCTAGAGAAAACCAAGCTGAAAGATGATGGCAGCAACTATTCGGACTGGGTCCGGAACCTGAGGATCATCCTCATAGCAGCCAAGAAAGATTATGTCCTAGAAGAACCGCTAGGTGAAGCACCAATCCCAGAGAACCAAGATGTTATGAACACTTGGCAGTCACGTGCTGATGATTACTCCCTCGTTCAGTGCAGCATGCTTTACAGCTTAGAACCGGGGTTCCAAAAGCGTTTTGAGCAACACGGAGCATATGAGATGTTCGAGGAGCTGAAAATGGTTTTTCAAGCTCATGCCCGGGTCGAGAGATATGAAGTCTCCGACAAGTTCTATAGTTGTAAGATGAAGGAAAACAGTTCTGTCAGTGAGCACATACTCACATTGTATGGAGGGCCTCATGAGCCGTAGGGGGCAGGGAACCAGCCCCTGGAGGGCTGGGCGCCCCCCCTTTGGGCCCATGCGCCTAGGGTTGGGGGGGAAACCCTAGTGGGGGCGCCCCCCTTGCTTGGGGGGCAAGCCCCCTCCCTTTGCCGCCGCCCCCCCTCTAGATCTCATCTAGAGGGGGCCGGCCCCCTTCCCCCTTCCCCTATAAATAGAGGGGCGAGGGGAGGGATGCACACAACATCCAAGGCGCAGCCCCTCCCCTCCCCAACACCTCTCCTCCTCTGTTGAGTGCTTGGCGAAGCCCTGTCGGAGTACCGCCTCTCCACCAACACCACGCCGTCGTGCTGCTGCTAGAGCCTTCTTCGTCAACCTCTCCTTTCCCCTTGCTGGATCAAGGAGGAGACGTCATCCGCTCCGTACGTGTGTTGAACGCGGAGGTGCTGTCTGTTCGACACTTGGTCATCGGTGATTTGGATCACTGCGAGTACGACTCCATCATCCCCGTTCTCTTGAACGCTTCCGCACGCGATCTACAAGTGGTATGTAGATGCAATCTCTCTCCTATCACTCGTTGCTTAGATGAACTCATAGATGGATCTTGGTGAAACCGTAGGATTTTTTTTATTTTCTGCAACGTTCCCCAACAGTGGCATCATGAGCTAGGTCTATGCGTAGTTCTCTATTGCACGAGTAGAACACAATTTTGTTGTGGGCGTAGATCTTGTCAACTTGCTTGCCGCTACTAGTCTTATCTTACTTCAGCGGTATTGTGGGATGAAGCGGCTCGGACCGACCTTACACGTACGCTTACGTGAGACAGGTTCCACCGACTGACATGCACTAGTTGCATAAGGTGGCTAGGGGATGTCTGTCTCTCCCACTTTAGTTGGAGCGGATTCGACGAAAAGGGTCCTTATGAAGGTTAAATAGAAGTTGACAAAAATCACGTTGTGGTTATTCATAGGTAAGAAAACGTTCTTGCTAGAACCCAATTGCAGCCACGTAAAAGATGCAACAACAATTAGAGGACGTCTAACTTGTTTTTGCAGCAATTGTCATGTGATGTGATATGGCCAGAAGTTGTGATGAATGATGAATGATATATTGTGATGTATGAGATTATGTTCTTGTAATAGGAATCACGACTTGCATGTCGATGAGTATGACAACCGGCAGGAGCCATAGGAGTTGTCTTTATTTTTGTATGACCTGCGTGTCATTGAAGAACGCCATGTAAATTACTTTACTTTATTGCTAAACGCGTTAGCCATAGAAGTAGAAGTAGTCGTTGGCGTGACAACTTCATGAAGACACGATGATGGAGATCATGATGATGGAGATCATGGTGTCATGCCAGTGACGAAGATGATCATGAAGCCCCGAAGATGGAGATCAAAGGAGCTATATGATATTGGCCATATCATGTCACTATTATATAATTGCATGTGATGTTTATTATGCTTATGCATCTTGTTTACTTAGAGCGACGGTAGTAAATAAGATGATCCCTTATAATAATTTCAAGAAAGTGTTCCCCCTAACTGTGTGCCGTTGCTAAAGTTCGTCGTTTCGAAGCACCACGTGATGATCGGGTGTGATAGATCCTTACGTTCACATACAACGGGTGTAAGACAGTTTTACACATGCAAAACACTTAGGGTTAACTTGACGAGCCTAGCATGTACAGACATGGCCTCGGAACACAGAGACCGAAAGGTCGAACATGAGTCGTATGGAAGATACGATCAACATGGAGATGTTCACCGATGATGACTAGTCCGTCTCACGTGATGATTGGACACGACCTAGTCGACTCAGATCGTGTAACACTTAGATGACTAGAGGGATGTCAATCTGAGTGGGAGTTCATTAAATAATTTGATTAGATGAACTTAATTATCATGAACTTAGTCTAAAGTCTTTGCAAAAATATGTCTTGTAGATCAAATGGCCATGTCAACATGAACTTCAACGCGTTCCTAGTGAAAACCAAGCTGAAAGATGATGGCAGCAACTATTCGGACTGGGTCCGGAACCTGAGGATCATCCTCATAGCAGCCAAGAAAGATTATGTCCTAGAAGCACCGCTAGGTGAAGCACCAATCCCAGAGAACCAAGATGTTATGAACACTTGGCAGTCACGTGCTGATGATTACTCCCTCGTTCAGTGCAGCATGCTTTACAGCTTAGAACCGGGGTTCCAAAAGCATTTTGAGCAACACGGAGCATATGAGATGTTCGAGGAGCTGAAAATGGTTTTTCAAGCTCATGCCCGGGTCGAGAGATATGAAGTCTCCGACAAGTTCTATAGTTGTAAGATGAAGGAAAATAGTTCTGTCAGTGAGCACATACTCAAAATGTCTGGGTTGCACAACCGCCTGTCCCAGCTGGAGATCAACCTCCCGGATGAGGCGGTCATTGACAGAATCCTTCAGTCGCTCCCACCGAGCTACAAGAGCTTTGTGTTGAACTACAATATGAAGGGGATGGTGAAGACCATTCCTGAAGTATTTTCAATGCTGAAGTCAGCAGAGGTTGAAATCAAGAAAGAACATCAAGTGTTGATGGTCAATAAGACCACTAAGTTCAAGAAGGGCAAGGGTAAGAAGAACTTCAAGAAGGACGACAAAGATGTTGCCGCGCCCAGTAAGCCAGTTACCGGGAAGAAGTCAAAGAATGGAGCCAAGCCTGAGACTGAGTGCTTTTATTGCAAAGGGAAGGGTCACTGGAAGCGGAACTGCCCCAAATACTTAGCGGACAAGAAGGCCGACAACACTAAAGGTATATTTGATATACATGTAATTGATGTGTACCTTACCAGTACTCGTAGTAACTCTTGGGTATTTGATACCGGTGCCGTTGCTCATATTTGTAACTCACAGCAGGAGCTGCGGAATAAGCGGAGACTGGCGAAGGACGAGGTGACGATGCGCGTCGGGAATGGTTCCAAGGTCGATGTGATCGCTGTCGGCACGCTACCTCTACATTTACCTACGGGATTAGTTTTAAACCTCAATAATTGTTATTTAGTGCCAAGTTTGAGCATGAACATTGTATCTGGATCTCGTTTGATGCGAGATGGCTACTCATTTAAATCCGAGAATAATGGTTGTTCTATTTATATGAGATATATGTTTTATGGTCATGCCCCGATGGTCAATGGTTCATTCTTAATGAATCTCGAACGTAATGTTACACATATTCATAGTGTGAATACCAAAAGATGTAAAGTTGATAACGATAGTCCCACATACTTGTGGCACTGCCGCCTTGGTCACAGTGGTGTCAAGCGCATGAAGAAGCTCCATGCTGATGGACTTTTAGAGTCTCTCGATTATGAATCATTTGACACATGCGAACCATGCCTCTTGGGCAAAATGACCAAGACTCCGTTCTTCGGAACAATGAAGCGAGCAACCAACTTATTGGAAATCATACATACTGATGTGTGTGGTCCAATGAGCGTTGAGGCTCACGGAGGATATCGTTATGTTCTCACTCTCACTGATGACTTAAGTAGATATGGGTATGTCTACTTGATGAAACACAAGTCTGAGACCTTTGAAAGGTTCAAGGAATTTCAGAATGAAGTAGAGAATCAACGTGACCGAAAGATAAAATTCTTACGATCGGATCGTGGAGGAGAATATTTAAGTCACGAATTTGGTACACACTTAAGAAAATGTGGAATCGTTTCACAACTCACGCCGCCTGGAACACCTCAGCGTAACGGTGTGTCCGAACGTCGTAATCACACTCTATTGGATATGGTGCGATCTATGATGTCTCTTACCGATTTACCGCTATCATTTTGGGGATACGCTCTAGAGACAGCTACATTCACTTTAAACAGGGCACCGTCTAAATCCATTGAGACGACACCGTATGAATTATGGTTTGGGAAGAAACCTAAGCTGTCGTTTCTAAAAGTTTGGGAATGCGATGCTTATGTCAAGAAACTTCAACCTGAAAAGCTCAAACCCAAGTCGGAAAAATGCGTCTTCATAGGATACCCTAAGGAAACCATTGGGTATACCTTCTACCTTAGATCCGAAGGCAAGATCTTTGTTGCCAAGAACAGATCCTTTCTGGAAAAGGAGTTTCTCTCGAAAGGAGTAAGTGGGAGGAAAGTAGAACTCGATGAAGTACTACCTCTTGAACCGGAAAGTAGTGCAGCTCAGGAAAATGTTCATGTGGTGCCTACACCGACTGAAGAGGAAATTAATGATGATGATCAAGGTACTTCGGATCAAGTTGCTACTGAACTTCGTAGGTCCACAAGTACACGTTCCACACCAGAGTGGTATGGCAACCCTGTCCTGGAAATCATGTTGTTAGACAACGGTGAACCTTCGAACTATGAAGAAGCGATGGCGGGCCCAGATTCCAAAAAATGGCTAGAAGCCATGCAATCCGAGATAGAATCCATGTATGAAAACAAAGTATGGACTTTGACTGACTTGCCCGATGATCGGCGAGCGATAGAAAACAAATGGATCTTTAAGAAGAAGACGGATGCGGATGGCAATGTCACCATCTATAAAGCTCGACTTGTCGCTAAGGGTTATCAGCAAGTTCAAGGGATTGACTACAGTGAGACTTTCTCTCCCTTAGCGAAGCTTAAGTCCGTCCGAATCATGTTAGCAATTGCGGCATACTATGATTATGAGATATGGCAGATGGACGTCAAAACGGCATTCCTTAATGGTTATCTTAAGGAGAGCTGTATATGATGCAGCCGGAAGGTTTTCTCGATCCTAAGAATGCTAACAAAGTATGCAAGCTCCAGCGATCCATTTATGGCCTGGTGCAAGCATCTCGGAGTTGGAACATTCGCTTTGATGAGATGATCAAAGCGTTTGGGTTTATGCAGACTTATGGAGAAGCCTACGTTTACAAGAAAGTGAGTGGGAGCTCTGTAGCATTTCTCATATTATATGTAGATGACATACTTTTGATGGGAAATGATATAGAATTCTTGGACAACATTAAGGCCTACTTGAATAAGTGTTTTTCAATGAAGGACCTTGGAGAAGCTGCTTACATATTAGGCATCAAAATCTATAGGGATAGATCGAGACGCCTCATAGGTCTTTCACAAAGCACATACCTTGATAAGATTTTGAAAAAGTTCAAAATGGATCAGTCCAAGAAGGGGTTCTTGCCTGTATTGCAAGGTGTGAGATTGAGCTCGGCTCAATGCCCGACCACGGCAAAAGATAGAGAAGAGATGAGTGTCATCCCCTATGCCCCAGCCATAGGATCTATTATGTATGCCATGCTGTGTACCAGACCTGATGTAAACCTTGCCGTAAGTTTGGTAGGAAGGTACAAAAGTAATCCCGGCAAGGAACACTGGACAGCGATCAAGAATATCCTGAAGTACCTGAAAAGGACAAAGGACATGTTTCTCGTTTATGGAGGTGACGAAGAGCTCATCGTAAAGGGTTACGTCTATGCTAGCTTCGACACAGATCTGGATGACTCTAAGTCACAAACCGGATACGTGTATATGTTGAATGGTGGGGCAGTAAGCTGGTGCAGCTGCAAGCAGAGCGTCGTGGCGGGATCTACATGTGAAGCGGAGTACATGGCAGCCTCGGAGGCAGCGCATGAAGCAATTTGGGTGAAGGAGTTCATCACCGACCTAGGAGTCATACCCAATGCATCGGGGCCGATCAAACTCTTCTGTGACAACACTGGAGCTATTGCCCTTGCCAAGGAGCCCAGGTTTCACAAGAAGACCAGGCACATCAAGCGTCGTTTCAACTCCATCCGTGAAAATGTTCAAGATGGAGACATAGATATTTGCAAAGTACATACGGATCTGAATGTCGCAGATCCGTTGACTAAACCTCTTCCGCGAGCAAAACATGATCAACACCAGAACTCTATGGGTGTTCGATTCATCACAATGTAACTAGATTATTGACTCTAGTGCAAGTGGGAGACTGTTGGAAATATGCCCTAGAGGCAATAATAAAAGGATTATTATTATATTTCCTTGTTCATGATAATTGTCTTTTATTCATGCTATAATTGTATTATCCGGAAATCGTAATACACGTGTGAATACATAGACCACAATACGTCCCTAGAAAGCCTCTAGTTGACTAGCTCGTTGGTCAATGGATAGTCATGGTTTCCTGACTATGGACATTATTTGTCGTTGACAACGGGATCACATCATTAGGAGAATGATGTGATGGACAAGACCCAATCCCTAGCATAGCACAAGATCGTGTAGTTCGTTTTGCTAGAGCTTTTCCAATGTCAAGTATCTTTTCCTTAGACCATGAGATCGGTAACTCCCGGATACCGTAGGAGTGCTTTGGGTGTACCAAACGTCACAACGTAACTGGGTGACTATAAAGGTGCACTACAAGTATCTCCGAAAGTGTCTGTTGGGTTGACACGGATCGTGACTGGGATTTGTCACTCCGTATTACAGAGAGGTATCACTGGGCCCACTCGGTAGTGCATCATCATAATGAGCTCAAAGTAACCAAGTGTCTTGTCACGGGATCATGCATTACGGTACGAGTAAAGTGACTTTCCGGCAACGAGATTGAACGAGGTAATGGGATACCGACGATCGAATCTCGGGCAAGTGACATACCGTCTGAGAAAGGGAATATTATACGGGGTTGTTTGAATCCTCGACATCGTGGTTCATCCGATGAGAACATCGAGGAGTATGTGGGAGCCAACATGGGTATCCAGATCCCGCTGTTGGTTAATGAGAGGAGAGCCGTCTCGGTCATGTCTGCATGTCTCCCGAACCCGTAGGGTCTACACACTTAAGGTTCGGTGACTCTAGGGTTATTAGGAAGACTTGTATGTGATTACTGAATGTTGTTCGGAGTCCCGGATGAGATCCCGGACGTCACGAGGAGTTCCGGAATGGTCCGGAGGTAAAGATTTATATATGGGAAGTTGTCATACGGTCACCGGAAAGTTTCGGGGGCATATCGATATTGTACCGGGGCCACCGGAGGGGTTCCGGGGGTCCACCGGGAGGGGCCACCCCTCTCGGAGGGCCTCATGGGCCGTAGGGGGCAGGGAACCAGCCCCTGGAGGGCTAGCCCCCCCCCTTTGGGCCCATGCGCCTAGGGTTGGGGGGAACCCTAGTGGGGGCGCCCCCCTTGCTTGGGGGGCAAGCCCCCTCCCTTGGCCGCCACCCCCCCTCTAGATCTCATCTAGAGGGGGCCGGCCCCCTTCCCCCTTCCCCTATAAATAGAGGGGCGAGGGGAGGGCTGCACACAACATCCAAGGCGCAGCCCCTCCCCTCCACAACACCTCTCCTCCTTCGTTGAGTGCTTGGCGAAGCCCTGTCGGAGTACTGCCTCTCCACCAACACCACGCCGTCGTGCTGCTGCTGGAGCCTTCTCCCTCAACCTCTCCTTTCCCCTTGCTGGATCAAGAAGGAGGAGACGTCATCCGCTCCGTACGTGTGTTGAACGCGGAGGTGCTGTCTGTTCGGCACTTGGTCATTGGTGATTTGGATCACGGCGAGTACAATTCCATCATCCCGTTCTCTTGAACGCTTCCGCACGTGATCTACAAGTGGTATGTAGATGCAATCTCTCTCCTATCACTCGTTGCTTAGATGAACTCATAGATGGATCTTGGTGAAACCGTAGGATTTTTTTTTATTTTCTGCAACGTTCCCCAACAGACACGTGCCACGACCCACCACTGGCCCATTTAGCTTACAAAGCCGGCCCGTTTGACTTGGTCAAAAGTTAACAGGCTGGCCCATGAAAAGCCTGTTAACGGTCTCTTCGCAAATAGCCCATTTTATGACCCGTTAGGCACTAAAGGAAATCGGCCCAACAACGTCATGTGGCCCGTCGAATATAACACCAGCCCATTTCACTTTCGGCCCATGTATAGCCCACGACGTCTTTCGGCCCATATGAGGCCTTCATATCTTTCGGCCCTTTACAGGCCCACGGTGACTCTAGCCCATAATGAACAGTAATTTTCTTTGTACCCGTTAACGGCCCGTGATTTACATGGGCCATTTCCAGCCCATGTTAGCTTTCGACCTATTGACGGCCCATATGTTCTTGGGCTCCTTTTCGGTCCTCGATTACTTCCGGCCCGTTACTGGCCTGTTCCCCTAATGGGCCAAATTCGGCCCATGGCAAGAGTCGGCCCATTACTGGCATGTTCCCCAAATGGGCCAAATTCGGCCCATGGCAAGAGTCGGCCCGTTACTGGCCTGTTACCCTAATGGGCCAAATTCGGCCCATGGCAAGAGTCGGCCCGTTTCTGGCCAGCCCGTCCTATATTCTGGCCCATTAACGACCCGTTATGCCTGTGACAGAATTAAGCTTTTGAAGTCCTACGGCCTGTTAACGGCCCGTTACCGTGCTGGGCCGATACCAATTACGCCCGATTACGGCCCATGTAGACCCATTTATCCGACGGCCCGAGGCCCATTTATCGACGGCCCGAGGCCCATCGATTATAGGCCCATTTAGCGACGGCCCGTAGGAGACCCATGGATCCTACGACCCGTATATGGCCCATGGGTAGTTGCGGCCACTAGCAAACCAGGGAAAAAGAAGACTAGGAAATAAATAAGGCCCAAACTAACGCTAGGCTATTAAGGCGATTACACAGATTACATCCACTCAGCATCAAAGATCGCCACCAGTGCAAATATAGGGAACACCCTACACTATACAAAAATGGTTTGCTGTTTTCTTCAGCCGATGGCTGCACGTTAAGAATAAATTTTGTATCGCACCGAAACAAATTACAACTATATAAAAAAGGAAGGTTGGCATAAAACTTAACAGTCTAGCAGATAAATGCACCACCAGAAGTTCAGAAGCTCGGTTCATTTGACCTGACTGTTATGTTTTCATGCTGTATTGTCCGATGGAACACCATAACCCTCGCCTTCATTTCCCCTAGGCTCCTGAACAACATAGCAAATGTCTGATAGTCTGGTTTCAAAACCATGCATATCTTGACGACATTGAGCAATGTTTCTCCTTGTTTCACAAATGGCCTCTGTTAGGGAATGGACTTGTGTCTGGAGCGCAGATACAACATTGCTTTGAGCTTGCATATCTTGATCATGAGGCAGTTTGGATGATATTGCCTTGACAACCAACCCAGTATTACGCAGGAACGTGCTTTTGGCACTGTTAGTGGACAGGTACTGACCCACTGCAGCAAGAGCTGACATTGCGGTTATAGTTGCCTCGCCACCTTCAGAAGGTGGCGGTTCCACCATTTTTTCCATAGCTCGCTGAAAAGTTGAGGTTTTACATTAGTAGTACCAGAACAGAAGATATTAATGAGGCAACAAAACCAAACAAAATAGCTTTGGTCTATATACAGAACTTATTCTGGTGAACCCATGTAAAATATTAGTTGTATTTTATTGCAAAGTACATAATAAAACCAGGTTCCAAACATATGACCATGTACCATCGCTAATGTATTGTCTATTTCTTCACATTGTATTGAGGGCTAAGGATAAAGAGACGAAGTTTATAATACGGTAAGCATAATATGACATCATTCATATCAGAAAACAACTAGATTACGGATCAAGATCAAAGGAACATCACTCCTCCCTTTTAAACCTTCTGAGGTGCAATGATATGCTAAGACAATTGTGTATAAAATTGAAAAGAGTAATAGACATTGGCTGCAAACCATGCAGTTCAAGGCACAAGTCAGAGTAAGTAGTAGTTAAAAGGCATGAGGATTAAGGACTTACAACAGCGACTTTGACTGGTGTAGTCATGCCCTTCTTGCTGGTGTGACAGTCCTTGAAGATTTCCACAACATTTGGTTCAGGTACTTTTTGGTCCTTGCGGGCTTTCCTCTGCATTTCGAACAAGTCAATATAGATCTGATAATATGGTACAACGAAAAGAGTGAAACAACAGCTAATTACAAGAGCCTCGCAGTGTGCAATATAGCTACGAGATCCTGTCGTCTGTTGGAATTTCACTTTCGTACGGTTGGCCTTGTTCTTTGAACA
>NC_041385.1:169316830-169345891 GCF_002162155.2 Triticum dicoccoides
GATTGCTCACCACTCAGTAGGATTTTTTAAACTTAGGCGAGTGCGGGACTGCAGCTAAGCCCCCAAGTGAGAGGATTGCTCGCCACTCGGTAGGATTTTTTTAAACTTAGGCGAGTACTGGACTGCCGCTAAGCCTCCGAGTGAGAGGATTGCTCGCCACTCGGTAGGATTTTTTTAACTTAGGCGAAACAGATTCGCAGCTAAGCCCCCGAGTGAGAGGCTTGCTCATCACTCGGTAGGATTTTTTTTCAACTTCGGCAAAACAGATTCGCAGCTAAGCCCCCGAGTGAGAGGCTTGCTCACCACTCGGTAGGATTTTTTTTAAAACTTTAGGCTAAATGGATTTGTAGCTAAGGCACCCACTGGGGGATTTAGAACATGTAAAGAAGGAACACCAATCATTCAGGAGACTGTAAAATCGTGTCTTTGATAATCAAACTAGAAGGTATTTCTTATTACATCTCAACAGTCTGAATGCTTAAGTGTAAAAGGGGCGGAGCAGCTCTGCATTCCAAGGGCGCGGCTCGTCTTTATTGTGCTCGACGTTGTAAATACGGTATGCTCCATTGTGGAGCACTTTGGTGACAACGAAGGGGCCCTCCCAAGCAGGAGTGAGCTTGTGTGGTTTCTGCTGGTCCACCCGAAGAACCAAGTATCCCTCCTGAAATGTCCGACCCGTCACGTTTCTGGCGTGGAATCGACGCAGGTCTTGCTGATAAATGGTCGACGGGATCAAGGCCATCTCTCTTTCCTCTTCCAGGAGGTCGAATGCATCTTGCCGAGCCTGTTCTTCTTCATCTTCTGATAAAATTTTGACTTGGGGTGCATTGTGAAGCAAGTCACTCGGAAATACAGCTTTAGCTCCATAGACTAAGAAGAATGGAGTTCGGCCAGTCGACCGATTAGGAGTTGTCCTCAATCCCCAAAGTACTGATGGAAGTTCATCGACCCAGGCGCTTGCTGCATGCTTGAGGTCACGCATCAATCGGGGTTTCAGTCCTTTGAGAATCAATCCATTTGCTCTTTCAGCTTGTCCATTCGACTGAGGATGGGCGACTGAAGCATAGTCGACCCTAGTGCCTTGGGAAGCACAAAAGGCTCTAAACTCGTCAGAATCGAAGTTCGACCCATTATCAGTGATGATGCTGTGCGGAACACCATATCTAAATGTTAATTCTCTTATGAACTAACAGTTGTACTTGCTTCAAGGTTTTTGATGGGCCTGGTTTCAATCCATTTGGTGAACTTGTCGACTGCTACGAGCACATGGGTAAAGCCACTCCTGCCAGTCCTGAGAGGTCCAACCATATCTAATCCGCAGACAGCAAAAGGCCAGATGAGTGGAATAGTCTTCAGAGCTGACATGGGTTTATGGGACATGTTAGAGTAAAACTGACTGCCTTCACATTTGTCTACTATTTCTTTCGCCATCTCGTTGGCATGTGGCCAGTAAAATCTGGCTTGGTATGCTTTGGCCACGATGGTCCGAGAGGACGCATGGTGACCACAGGTCCCCGAGTGAATATCATTGAGGATCATTCGGCCTTCTTCAAGCGTGATGCATTTTTTGCTGACTCCAGTTACACTTTCTTTGAACAACTGTCCTCTTATCACAGTAAAGGCTTTGGATCATTGGACGATCTGTCGAGCCTCTTCTTCGTCCTCTGGAAGTTGTTTCCTAAGAATGTATGCAATGTACGACACTATCTAGTCAGGAGTGACGACCAAAACCTCAATGATCAAGTCGACCACGGCTAGGACTTTGACTTCAGTCGGATCTGTGGCACTCTTAGGCTGTGGGGGCTCTTCAGTGAAAGTATCTTCCTGAACTGAAGGTGCGTGAATATGTTCCAAAAACACATTGCTGGGAATGGTCTCTCTCTTGGATCCTATCTTTGCCAAGTCATCTGCAGCTTGATTTTTTAGTCGGGGTATATGGTGAAGCTCCAACCACTCAAACTTCTTTTCCAACTTTCTTACTGCGTTGCAATAACCAGTCATAGCCGGGCTCCTGACATCCCACTCTTTCATTACTTGATTAACCACCAAATCTGAGTCACGTAGACCATGACGCGACAGACGCCGAGTGAAATGGCCATACACAACCCATATAAAAGTGCTTCATATTCAGCTTCATTTTTGGAGGAATCAAAATGAATCTGGAGAACATAGCTGAGCTTGTCCCCACGGGGGGATACCAATACCACCCCAACACCGAAACCATTCAGCATCTTGGAGACATCGAAGCACATGGTCCAATGCTCCGAGTGACCTGAGTCGGCAGTTTGTGCTCAATGCACTCAGCAAGGAAATCTGCAATTGCTTGGGACTTGATAGCTTTCTTTGCCTCAAACTTGATATCCAGTGGAAGGAGTTCAATCGCCCATTTTGCCACTCGACTAGTTGCATCTCTGTTGTTCAGAATTTCAGATAATGGTGCATCGCTGGCGACTGTAATGGAGTGATCAGAGAAATAGTGTGCAACCTTCTTCATGGTCATGTAGAGTCCATAAACAAGCTTCTGATAATGTGGATATCTCTGCTTGGATGGAGTCAAAACTTTAGAAAGATAATACACTGGGCGCTGAACTTTATAGGCTTTTCCTTCTTCCTCCCGCTCGACCGTGAGTACTGTACTGACAACTTGTCCAGTGGCTGCAATGTAAAGCAGTAAAGGCTCTTTGCTGGTTGGTGCAGCTAGCACCGGCTGGGTGGAAAGCAGGGCTTTGAGCTCTACAAACGCTGCGTCAGCTTACATCAGTCCACTCGAATTTATCAGATTTCTTCATCAGTCAGTAAAAAGGTAATGCCTTTTCACCGAGACGAGAAATGAATCGACTCAAGGCGGCCAAACAACCAGTGAGCTTCTGAACGTCATGCACACGCACAGGGCGTTTCATTCAGAGGATGGCACCGACTCTCTCTGGGTTTGTGTCGATCCCCCGTTCGGAAACGACGAAATAGAGTAACTTTCCACCCGAGACACCGAATGTGCAGTTCGACGGATTAATCTTGATACCATACCTTCTTAGGTTGGCAAAGGTTTCTACAAGGTCGGTCAGTAGGTCGTAACCCTTACGCGACTTGAACACAATGTCATCCATATATGCTTCCACATTCCGATTGATTTGAGTGAGCAGGTACTTCTGAATCATCCTCATGAATGTGGCGCCAACATTTTTATACCAAATGGCATGGTGACATAGCAAAAGCACCCGAATGGGGTGATGAAAGCCGTTTTTATTTGATCGGGTCCATACAGTCGGATCTGATGATACCCAGAATAGGCGTCTAGAAAATACAAGAACTCACACCCCGCGGTCGAGTCGACAATTTGATCGATGCGGGGGAGAGGGAAATGATCTTTCGGGCAGGCCCAATTGATATGCTTGAAATCGATGCACATACGAAGTGAATCGTCCTTCTTAGGGACCATGACCACATTGGCAAGCCACTCAGAGTGGTAGATCTCTCGGATGAACTCCGCTGCTAGGAGCCGAGCCACTTCCTCGCCAATTGCTTTTCTCTTCTGCACGGCGGACCGTCGAAGATGCTCTTTGACAGGTTTTGCCTTTGGATCGACTCGCAAACGGTGCTCAGCCAGTCCCCTGGGTACACGTGGCATGTCAGAAGGTTTCCATGCAAAGATGTCCCAGTTCTCACGGAGGAACTGGATGAGCGCTCCTTCCTATTTGCTGTCGAGTGTTGTTGAGATATGAGTAGGTGCAGCGTTGGGATCGGTCGGGTGAATATGAATCGGCTTCGTTTCTCCAGACGACTGAAATGCAGAATCTGTGGCAGGCTTCTTGGCTCGCAACAAATCACTCGGATCTGCATTTTTCTGATACTCTTGGAATTCAACTGCTGCCATCTGTGCATCGGCAATTTTAGAACCCTTCTGGAAGCATTCCTCTGCCTTCTGCCGATTGCCAGTGACTGTGATCACTCCTCTGGGGCCAGGCATCTTCAACTTTAGGTACACATAACATGGCCGAGCCATAAAACATGCATAAGCAGGCCTACCCAGAATAGCATGATAAGCACTCTGGAAATCAACTACTTCAAATGTCAACTTCTCCTTGCGGTAATTCTTGGAATCACCAAAAACTACGTCAAGGGCGATTTGGCTGAGTGATTCGGCTTTCGTTCCAGGGATAACGCCATGAAAACTCATATTGCTTTTGCTAAGCTTGGACATCGGAATGCCCATCCCTTTTAAGGTTTCAGTATAAAGGATATTCAGGCTGCTACCACCATCCATTAGCGCTTTGGTCAGTCGAGTGCCTTCAACAACTGGGTCAACCACCAGCGTTTGCCTCCCAGGAGTGGCTATACGCGCCGAGTGATCAGACTGATCGAATGTGATGGCTGTTTGTGACCATTTCAGGTATGTCGTCGTTGCCGAAGCAACCATATTTACTTCTCTGTTGATAACTTTCAATCGACCTTTGCTCTCAACATCAGCAAAAATCACAAGGGTGGAATTGACCTTAGGATAACCATTGTCTTCCTCTTTGTCCTCGTCCTTGTCCGACTCCCTTTCCTTTTCACTGGGTTGTTTCTCTCGGAATTGCTGGATCAGGAGTCGACATTGCCGAGTGGTGTGCTTAGGATAAATCAGATTACCCTCTTCATCCTTCTTTGTATGAATGTGACATGGTAAATCCAACAGATCATTTCCCGCTTGATATTTTACCTTCTTAGGGGTCCAGGGCCCCGTAGGTTTTCCTTTAAACTTTCATTGAACTACTGCCACAATTTCACCAGGCGCTGCTGGTTCATCCTTACGTTTCTGTTTTCGATTGGAGTTTCCTCCACCGGCGTCCTGGCCGACTTGTTTACTCTTTCCACTACGGAGTCGATACTCTTCTTCTTTGTTAGCGTACCGAGTGGCTATTTCCATCATCCGATTCAGAGACATATCTCCAGTCCGACCGAACTTCAGGACTAGCTCTCGATATTTAACGCCTTCCTTGAAGGCACACACTGCTTGGTGCTCAGATACATTTTCCACTATGTGATGCAAAGTGGTCCACCTCGAAATGTAATCCCTTAGAGTCTCACTTGGTTTTTGCACGCAATGCTGCAATTCTGTTAATCCTGCTGGTCGCTTACAAGTACCCTCAAAAGTTCTGACGAACACTCGGGCAAGCTCTTCCCAATTGAATATACTGCCAGGGGCTAACTGATTCAACCATGCTCTGGCCGACCCTTCCAACATCATAGGAAGATGCTTCATGGCCACTTCATCATTACCGCCACCAATCTGCACAACCACTCGGTAATCCTCAAGCCACGTGTCAGGCTTGGATTCTTCAGTGAACTTGCTGACTCCAGTCGCCAACCTAAAGTTGGGAGGAATCATTGCAGTTCTGATGGATCTGCTTAAACATTCTGACCTGAAACATGAACTCTGCTGCCAGTCGGACAATCTCTGTCAAGGCCCTCCCTATGCGCTCTATTTCGGTCGATTAGACCTTGAACGAGAATAGATCTTGCATCAAAGCTTGGCTCTCTTGGGTCGACCGGTACTCTGCGCTCGCCACTGTAAGGGCGTTTGTCATCATATTGCTGAGGCACATATGATGCACTCCTTGGAGGAGGTGTGGGCACTCGACGACGGTCATCACGGCCGAGTTGGTGATCACGCTGCCCATGGTTCCTGTACTGATCCTGCTGATGCCCACGACCTTCACGCTGCAGGGGCGATCTTTGGGCTGTGGGCCGACTGAACTGTATCCGCCATCACGGACCTGCTATGAATACTATTCCGCGACTGAGACACTGCTGTGTTCTGTTCTCCTGCAGCCCGGAGTAAGGCCCGGATCTGCATCAAACCTATGCCAGCCTCCGATTGGTAAGGCTGAATTGATTCTGCGATACGGGCCGCAGCTGTGAGATTTCGAATCGGAGTGCGGTATACCTTAGGTTGAGGTAGAAAAACTTGTCGTCGACTGGACTCAGGGATCCGCTCCCAAGCACGCTCGTCGAGTGCATGCTGAAGGTTCTCCAGTCGAGTGCGCTCAGCCAAAATAGACAGGCGCACCTCTTCCAGGGCCCGAGCCTCGGGGGTTTCCCCAATGATGGGCATGTGGAGTGCATCCATGTTGCGGCGATGAAGTTCTTCTCTCTGCTGTGAAGAGAGGGGCTCGGGACGGTACTCCTCATGAACGCGCGACGGATCGCCATCACCATCATTGCCGTCATCACGGCAGAAGCCAGGCAGACTACATGGTCCGTCGATCATCAATACTTCAGCCGCAGGGTTGCTGCTATCACACTCGGATGCGGTCTCGACGGAGCCAGTCGAACAGGCCGTAGAGAGTTTCGTCGGGCTCAATTGCCGCGACTTGATGGGTGGCCGACTAACAAGCCACCACATGTTTCACCCACCGCTGAAGCCGCGACTGACCGGATCGCTTGCGATGGCGAACAGCGGGGAGTGAGGACACCACGGGAACTGACCTATACTGGGTCGATGGCTGCCGGAGAAGGACGCCGCGTACGCACGCGCGAAAGTGCGTCGCCCCATGGACGGGGAGCGCCTCGATGTCAAGGGGAGCTTCCTGTAGCCAGGTGGAGTCGTCGGCGACGAAGACGAGCGCGTCGAGATGGATCTCGCGGCCCTCAGCCAATCCACCGCCCGGAACCATGATGATAGGGATCGGAAAAATCGCAACTTCACCAAAAAGTCGCTAAGACACCTGCGCCACGGTGGGCGCCAACTGTTGTGGTCCTAAGACTGATAGTAGAAATGTGGGTAGGTATGAGGAGGCAAGATGTCAGCTATGGTGAAGTTGTACACACAAGATTTACGAGTTCAGGCCCTTCACGGTGGAAGTAAAAGCCCTATGTCTCGGTGCCCGGAGGCGGTCGATTGGATAATATGCGTGTGGAGTTACAGGGTGCAAACCCTTGTCCCAGAGGAGGGGGGTGACTTATATAGAGTTCGCCAGGACCCCAGCCATCCCCCATTACAGAGGGTTGAATGTACATAAAGATTGAGGCGTTACTGGTAACGCCAGCCTTAAGTGCCTTTAGTGACCTTTAAGACTACAGAGTGAATACTCGCCCGTTACTGTTCTGACTGACTTCTGGTCTTCAGCAGGTCGAGTGGTTCCCTACATGGTCAAGTGGTTGACTGTTCGTGTGATTACAGGAAGGAGGGGTATCCTAGTGGTTCGTTGGTCGAGTGGATTGCACTCGATATCTTTATTGGGTACCCCTTGTTGTCTCTTGAGCTTCTTTGCTTCTAGGGTAGTGACCTTAGGTAGGGAGTATAGGTCAGGCCTGTGACCCTACCCGAGGTCTGTATCCTCATCACCTGGGGCCGATCTGGGTCTTTACGGGCCTATGGCATGGGGTCCTTGCTGCTGGCGGTCTGCTGGCTGCGCAAGGGCGAGATGAAGCGGGATGCTTGTGCGTCGTGGAGGTGGTAGCCGGATGGACTGGCCGGGTTGCGTGTTTGGGAGGGTGAGGCTACCGCGAAAGCCGTTCTCTGGCTATGGCCGGAGTCATCGATGGCGGCGCCTATGGGCACCGTTACCTTGTTGGAGGCATCGATGTTGCAGTCCTCTCTCTCTCTCTTTCCCAACATGCTTTGGGGGAAACCTTAGATTCGGTCTTCCGGATCGGGCGATGATGGTGCTACTGGCTTTGCTCGGCATCATTTTCCCTCTTGAGGGCATCGTCTTGAAGATTGACTCGGTCAGAGGGACTCAGGTATCGTCGAGGTGGTCGGCGGCGGCTACCGTGCCATCTCCATGGGACAGCAGGAGCACCCTCGACATGCAAGGAGCGTCAGGCAGGTTATGTCAATCTCTGTGAGATCGAAGAGGCATTCGTTCGCTCTATCGGACTTATCGTTCCTCTTTGATGTTGTCGAGGTTTCGCGCATATGCTCGTGCCAGCCCGGATTGATACGACGATTTTGGTGTGTACTCTGGTAGCGGCGGAAGCGCTCTAGTGCCCGGCTGCGTGTGTTGCGGGGTGTTGGCCTTCCGGCGTTTTGTATGTCTTTGGTGCTTTAAGCCTAGTCTAGCTAGGCGGTATTTAGGTTTTTGTCCGGTTTCCCTTGATAAACCGTGCATCTCCTTTTTCATTTCTTCTTTTTTAGCACTACCTCTTATGTGGTGCATTACTCCTTTGGGCTGTTCTTGTAATACCCTTTCTAATCAATAAATTTCGTAGCTCTCCTACCAACATTCAAAAAAAAATGCAGGACGAGATGTTGGCGCACCCGTTGGTTGATCATGGCCGGTGTCGGTGTCAAAACCGGCGGATCTCGGGTAGGGGGTCCCGAACTGTGCGTCTAAGGCTAATGGTAACAGGAGGCAGGGGACAGGATGTTTTACCCAAGTTCGGGCCCTCTCGATGGAGGTAATACCCTACTTCCTGCTTGATTGATCTCGATGATATGAGTATTACAAGAGTTGATCTACCATGAGATCGTAGAGGCTAAACCCTAGAAGCTAGCCTATGATTCTGATTGTTTTTGTCCTACGAACTAAACCCTCCGGTTTATATAGACACCGGGGGCTAGGGTTACACAAAGTCGGTTACAGAGAAGGAAATCTACATATCCGAATGTCCAAGCTTGCCTTCCACGCAAAGGAGAGTCCCATCCGGACACGGGACGAAGTCTTCAATCTTGTATCTTCATAGTCCAACGGTCCGACCAAAGTATATAGTCCGGCTATCCGAGGACTCCTTAATCCTGGACTCCCTCAGTAGCCCCTGAACCAGGCTTCAATGACTATGAGTCTGTGCACAGATTGTCTTCGGCATTGGAAGGCGGGTTCCTTCTCCGAATACTTCGTAAGAGATTTAGAACACAAGGATCGTGTCCGGCTCTGCAAAAAAATTCCACATTCCACCGTAGAGGGTATAATATTCCACAAATCTAATCTGCTGACAGCTCTTTTATAGCATGACATCACGCCACGGTTCGGTCTTTATTCGAACCGTTTTCATAACCAGCCACTACACGCGCTGCGAGGCGGTTTTACTGGCACGTCTTGTCGAAGCAGAGATCGTGTCCCCCTTATCACGGGATTCTCATCAATACAGGCGTGGGTAACCCAACCATGTTTGTTTAAGATGACTCCTCGATTTGAGCAAGTCCCAAATGGTCACGTGGGGGACGCTTGATATTCGTCCTCTTTATAAAGGGGGCCAAGGCCTGTCCTTTTCTTTCCACGCTCGATCCTTCCCCTCCCGCACCTCGAGTTCCAACACCCAAGGCTCAAGCCAAAGCTCTTAGGTCCTTCAACCATGTCCGGATCCAATCAAGGCTGGTGGATGGCCTCCTCGTCACAGAGGAGGACATCCGGAAGCTTAGGGAGGCCAGGTCTCTCACCACCGAGATTCCGCACAGGCTACCTGCTCAAGGGCAGGTCATCCCCACTTCTGAACCTAACGAGAGCATCGTTTTCATCTCCCACTTTCTCCGAGGGCTAGGTTTTTGCATTGATCTGTTCGTGAGAGGGCTCATGTTCTATTACGGACTAGATTTCCATGATCTAGCTCCGGATTCCATTCATCACATCTCGTCGTTTATCATCGTGTATGAAGCCTTCCTCCGCATCACCGCCCACTTCGGCCTATGGCTCAAGACCTTCCATGTGAGGCCGAGGGTGATCGACGGGCATCACGCGGAGTGCGGAGGTGCTATAGTAAGCAAAGGCGCCGATGCCCCATGGCCAAAGGGCTCTTTCGTGGAGACTTCTGATTTATGGCAGCGGGAGTGGTTTTACATCACCGCTCCCCGAGGTACAAAGCGGGTGGCTGCTCCAGCATTCCGCCCAGGCCCTCCACCAGAACTGGTGTCATGGGTCAACAAAGGTCTGGACTGGGGACCGGCAAATGACGGGCCGACATTACAGAGCCGCATCCGATACCTTCTCAAGAGGGATATTAGTCTTGCCAAGATAATAAAAGTGATGTTGGTTCGTTGAGTCCTACCCTGCCACGTCGTCCTCTTCGTATGTGGGAGTTTAACCCGGAAGGACCGCGAAACATTCAACAATTCTTTGGCATGACGCTCAAAGAGATGTACGAGTTATTCTTCGGATCACGAATAAAGTGTCCGGACACCACTGAGGACGTGGGTCTCAATTGTAACCGCCCGGATACCCCGGTAAATACTGTTGCTGCCGAACACACCATCCTTTATATTTATTATATCATCATCCTAAAAACTGTTCTCTGCCAGGACTGGCTGAAGAAGGCGGAGAGGATTAGGTGTCCGACCCCTCTTCCCGAAGGCTCACCGAATCCTTTGTTGACAAGGATGCTTTACTGCACGCCGTATCAGGTGCCACCAGGCAAAGATGAGGGGAGGGATAGAGAAGCCACAAATGGGCCTCATTTTTACACATCCAGATCGGATGAGCAGGTGCGCGAGGGAGGATAATCAAGGAGGGGAATCTAAAATCCCTTCTCCTCAAGGTAAGAAAGGGGCCGCCTCCGAAGATTTGGAAACGGAGGCTTCTAAACGATGGAAGAAGACCTCACAAGGGGACCGGTCCTCCACCGAACCGTAAGTGAAAAAGTACTTTGATAAACATATCCTGTTTTGTCTCTGAGAATAATGACCGAAACATATTTGTTGCAGTCCGGCTCGTAGCCCTTCTCCACAGATTTTATCCTCGGGGGATCTTCCTCCGGAGATGAAGGAGAGTGAATCGCCTCCCTCTTCCTCCCCGCCACATGGGGCAGACGTCCCCGAAGTGTCGTCACGGAGGATTTCTTCGGATCCACCAAGGCCAGAAGTTGACACTTCGGCCGCCCGGAGTCTGCAATATCCGGCTCCCAAGGAGAGCTTCAGGAGGAGTCCGGGATGCAAGTGGCCATCTCCGAGACGCATCGTGCTCTAATGGGCACGGTAGTTGAGAGGATTTCATCCGCGAAAAGCGGTTTGAATGAAGGTTTTATGAGTCTACTGAGAGGCTTTGAGGTACGCAAAAAGTGCAATTGTGATGTTGCCGCACATGCTAAGTGTGCTCTATATAGGTAGTAGCCCCTGAGACTCTGGTTGCCATCAACGTGGCGGACAGAGGATCATAATCTCTATTAATAACCGCACTGCTTTATGTGCAGGTGGCTGAGGGTTCGGCGGCCGACCGATCTGCTAATTTTGCCGAGCTAAAGTGACAGCTGGACGTGGCCGATGCCGACGTCACGCTTGTTAACAAGCGGCTTGACGAGGCCCAGGGTATGTATATTCGGCTTGTCAGCAAATCTTTAAGAGGAGCATGATGCTAGTATCTATGATATGTTGTTTACTGCAGATGGAGCTGCTGCCGTGGAGACCCTTCGGGCGGAGCTTGCCCGAGCCAAGGAGCAAGCCCGGATAAGTGATGCGGCCGCTCTGAAGGCGGTCGAGGAGTTAAGAGCCGAACAGGCTGCTCGTCGCCGGAGCGAAGAAAAGATAGCTCAGATGGCCACTGAGCTGGAAGATGCCGCCAACCGCCGCGAGCTCCTTGAAAAGGAAAATCAAGCAAAAGCAGCTGACCTGAAGAAGGCCCTAGAGGCAGCCAAGGAAACCCGCTCTGAAATGAGGGGGATGAGGGAGGAGCTTCGTGAAGCCGGAGATATCGTGGCTGGAAAGCCCTATCTGTTGCAGATGAAATTCGGAGATCCAAATTATGCCCCTCTGGATCAGTTGTGGAGTGCGGCGGACGCGTATGCGGACCTGGCAAAGAGTGTTGTTGATGCATCCGAGTTTTACAAAGATCGGAAGGACCATAAGACCGAGAGGTTATTTTGGTCGCAGTTCAGTGCCCCGACACGTCCACTGCCATTAAATGAAAAGATGGCCGCATGGGCCGAACTCCACCGGTTGTCCGGGCTTGCTATGAGGTCTGTCGTGGATCATCTTTGGCCACAAGGCCCAAGGCCGGACAACTTTTTTCTATTAGTGCAACAATTCCTTGGTGTTGTGTCGCATATCGACGCTGTGAAGAGGTCGACGTGCATAGAGGGTGCGCGGATGGCTCTTGCCCGTGTTAAAACATATTGGGCTAGGATGGAAGCCACCGCTATTGCAACCCGGGGTGCGGCAGATGGCCAGGACCAGGCCAAGCACTATTTCGAAGAAGTCTTAGAAGGCGCCCGTTTAATAGAGGCTCAGTGCTCGATGAGTGCCATGTTCGAATGACATGCATCACGATTGTAAAGACAATGCTATTTTGATTATAAAGGCTGTTTTTTATACTTTTGCCCAAAAGTATTATTATGCCTCATGTGCGGCCGTTTATGTATATATACATCCTGAAAGTTTGCAGTCGTCGGCTTCAGTCCCCACACACATCATGCGGGGGTGTTCTAAAAAACGCGTAGTCACACTTGATCCAACGTCTTGGTCCGTAAGGAGGTGATAGCGCGGCGAACCAGGCAATCGGACTACATAGCTTTAACACATTCAGTTAGCCATAGGAGTTTGACGGTGGGGCTACTATATTGCCATTGGTACTTTCGCGTTCAGCCGGATATGGTGTGTGTATCTACGTGACCGGGAAACCGGTCCTTCGTTAAGGCGGAGGAATCGCGAAGATTCCGCTGGGTCATCGAGTGGTTGACCAGTCTCACGTTGTATCATGACAATCAGTTTTTGGCTTTCTCTACTGAGGTGCTTGTCCAGGTGAACTGGGGCACAATCGCAGTAGTTCTCCCGGTGCTGCCTTAGCCGATAGAATGGAACGTAAGGTAGCAAAAGACGGGAGCCGGGCAAACCCAACATTTGACCAAAGACATGATTCGTAGCTGATGCATATAAGGCCAAACTCGCGACGCCGAACACTCCCTAAGGTATTCGGACTTTATAATGTGTACTGGGCTGAATAACGCCCTTAACAATAAGCCTTGAGTTTCCAGGTATGAGCAGTAGTCTGGTGTGACAAAAATGCCGAAAACAGCAGTATCCCTCCAGGTTGTATAATGCTTTCGGAGGGGAAGAAGCAACAAGAGATGTTAAAAAAGGTTTACGCATGGTCCTAATCTAAAAAGAAACCTTTGTGTGGGGCCCTGCTTCACGTCTGCGCCTTTATCTCCGTTGTGCTATATCCTGGAAAGGTGTAGCACGATGATCATCTGTAAAAGAAAAAACCCAGGTGAAAGACTTCGTGCGAGGTGTTCGTTAATCTGAATGAATCATGAAAATGCAATATGCTATTTTTATTGATAGGGTCGAGCCAAACTGCGGGCTCTTTTTGCGAGAAGCCCCTATCATCTTTTGCTAGAAATCCCAACTAGGCTGTTACATTAGGTGGAGCGCCGGACTCGTCTAACCGTGGTCTTGACGACCGGCCATTAGTCTTAGGTTGAGGGACCGCTCAGTGTTTGGCTACTAGAGCCGCCACATATTCTTTCGCGCGTAAGGAACGCTCTGTGTTTCCGCTAACTGTGATGACACCGCATGGACCGGGAATCTTAAGTTTGTTGTAGGCGTAATGCGGTACTGCGTTAAAACGAGCGAAGGCCGTTTGTCCGAGTAGTGCGTGATAGCCACTCCGGAATGGAGTGATGGCGAAGGTTAATTCCTCGCTTCTAAAGTTGTCGAGGGAACCAAATACAACCTCTAGTACGAGAGAGCCTGTACAATGGGCCTCAATGCCTGGTATTACTCCTTTAAAGGTAGTATTACTTATGCTGATCCTTGAGGGGTCTATCCCCATTTTGCGGACAGTGTCCTGATGTATTAGGTTTAGACTGCTGCCGCCGTCCATGAGGACTCGTGTGAGATGGTATCCATCAATTACACCAAGGAAGCCGATCCTCTGTGCCGGACACTATTCGGATGGTCCCTACGATCGAAGGTAATCAGGCAGGCCGACCAAGGATTAAATTTGGGGGTGACGGGCTCAACAGCGTATACGTCTCTGAGTGCGCGTTTGCGCGTTCTTTTTGGGATGTGAGTTACGTAAATCATATTCACTGTTTTGATTTCTGGTGGGAATTTTTTCTGTCCTCCAGTGTTCGGCTGACAAGGCTCATCCTCGTCTTCACTTGGTGTCTCCTTCTCCTTTTGTTCGACATTCAGTTTGCCGGCCTGCTTGAAGACCTAGCACTCTCTGTGGGTGTCGTTTGCAGGTTTTTCGGGGGTGCCATGAATCTGACATAATTTGTCTAGAATCTTGTTTAGGTTGGACGGTCCATCTCTGCTGCCTTTGAATGGCTTCTTCCGTTGACCAGGTCGAGAGCCCCTAAATCCGGCGTTGACCGTCATGTTCTCTGGGATGCTATCATTGTTTCGACGCTTGTTTTTGTTGCGCCGCGGCTTCCCGTTGCCATCCCTGACTTCGGATGTGCTTGGGTCGCTGGTGCCGCCACGGGCCAGCCAGCTGTCCTCGCCCGCGCAGAAGCGGGTCATAAGGCTTGTTAAGGCTGCCATTGTCCTCGGATTTTCTTGACCGAGGTGTCTGGCAAGCCATTCGTCCAGGATACTGTGTTTAAAGGACGCTAAGGCTTAGGCGTCCGGGCAATCGACTATTTGATTCTTCTTAGTGATAAACCTGTTCCAGCTTTCGGGCTGACTCTCTGGGCTGTTGAATTACGTACTTAGGTCGTCAGCGTTCGGAGGCCGGACATAGGTCCCTTGAAAATTGGCCCTGAAAGCATCCTCGAGCTCTTCTCAACTTCCAACTGAGTTTTTGGGAAGGCTTTTCAACCAGTGCTGAGCTGGTCCCTTTAATTTGAGGGGTAGATATTTGACGGCGTGGAGATCGTCTCCGCGAGCCATATGGATATGAAGGATAAAGTCCTCGATCCAGACCCAGGGTCTATAGTTCTGTCGTATGCCTCTATATTCACAGGTCTAAATCCTTCCGGAAATTCATGATCCAGCACCTCATCGGTGAAGCACAGGGGGTTTGCGACACCCCTGTATTTGGTTGTGTCGTGGCATGCTGTCGACGGTTGTTGTGTTCGGTTCTGATTCCAAGCTGGTATTCGATCAATGTGATCGTTTCGGTAGTTCTGATCCTGTGCTGGAGCGCGCTTCCTAGATCCGTAGATGGATCTGGCCATACCGAACTTTCTGTCAAGGAGCTCACATAAATCGTGTGCTGACTTGTGGGCAGCATCATCAATCGTCCTGTCACGGCCACGGGGCGGTTGGTCTGGCTGATCGGTCGTTTTTGGTTGAGTGGGCTCTACGTCCTCGTCATCAAATTCGGGCAGCATCTTGCACTTTGGATAGATCTTTGCATGGTGATCGTCGCCGTATTTTTCTTCAGTGTCGAGCACTTTGATCCACCTACGGTTGAGTGTATCCTGCACGGCCTTAAGCCTTTGCTTCTGCTTCTTTAGGCTCCTCGCAGTTGCCATAAGCCTTCTGTGGAGGTTCTCTTGTTCCAAGAGTTTTTCTGGGATGATGAGTGCATCATCATCCGGGCTGTTCTCCACTCCAGAGACAGGTTGTTGAATTTTACCCTCGGGATCGGAGTTGTCTGACGTCAGCTCCGAACTGTTTTTACCGTCCCCTGGCTCACCCTGGTCCATTGCTGGTCCATGGGGTCGTCCTTTCCTTTGGAATCAACCGGGGTATTATTATTTCTTGCGCTGTTGTCGCTGTTTTTACTGTGGCGGGATTTAGAGCAGCATCTACGGCGCCGCTTTGGTGGCTTATCGAGGGGATTATCCTTCGTTGTATCATCACCATCGCCCTCTTTTAGTGTGTCCACCATGTATATATCGTATGAGGAGGTGGCAGTCCAGCGCGTAGTGGGCGGTGGTTCCTGTTCTTCTCATGCGTCGTCGTAAATACCATCGACGTCTTCGGAGTCAAAATTGAGCGTGTCGGTTAAGTCATCGACAGTGGCTATGAAGTGGCTGGTGGGTGGGGAACGAATTTCTACATCGTCCGCTTCCCACTCGGGCCAGACATAGTTCGGCTAAGAGTCCCCTGATAAGGACAAAGACCTTAATGAGTTCATCACATCACCCAAGGATGAGTGGTGAAAGATATCCACGGAGGTGAACTCAATGACGGGTGCCCAATATGATTCGATAGGCACGGACGCATGCGGTTCGGATCCTGCAACCGGGGAAGACTCCGGGGGTCCGATGATAACACTCTCACAGGAGGTGGGATCAGTGTTCGGCTTCGACGCCGATGAATATGCGGCCTCCGTGGCGGGGTCTATCCACCCGTCCTCGGAAGGCACGATCTGCTCCGGATTGATTCCCGACGCCAACACGGGTGCGTTCTCCCGAATTTTGTCTGACAGTAGATCAAAGTCATGTCCGTCATGACTGTTCGGCGCACCTGTCATGGGCTCGAATCCGTCGAAGATCAAGTCTCCGCGGATGTCGGCAGTATAGTTTAAGCTTCCAAACATAACCTGATGGCCAGGGGTGTAGATATCGATCTGCTCCAGATGGCCAAGTGAGTTGGCCCGTAGTACGAAGCCGCCGAATACGAAGATCTGTCCTGGAAGGAAAACCTCCCCTTGGACCGCATCGTTGAACATGATCGAGGGAGCCATCAAGCCTTATCGCGACGGTACAGTGGAACTCTCAATGAAAGCACCAATGTCGGTGTCAAAACCGGCGGATCTCGGGTAGGGGGGTCCCGAACTGTGCGTCTAAGGCTAATGGTAATAGGAGGCAAGGGGACATGATGTTTTACCCAGGTTCGGGCCCTCTCGATGGAGGTAAGTATCCTACTTCCTGCTTGATTGATCTTGATGATATGAGTATTACAAGGGTTGATCTACCACGAGATCGTAGAGGCTAAACCCTAGAAGCTAGACTACGATTCTGATTGTTGTTGTCCTACGGACTAAACCCTCTGGTTTATATGGACACCGGAGGGGTCTAGGGTTACACAGAGTCGGTTACAGAGAAGGAAATCTACATATCCGAATATCCAAGCTTGCCTTCCATGGGTTCGGCTGTCCGATCCTAAACCCTAAACCCTAAAGGAGAGTCCCATCCGGACACGGGACGAAGTCTTCAATATTGTATCTTCATAGTCCAACAGTTCGGCTGTCCGAGGACCCCTTAATCTAGGACTCCCTCAGCCGGCCCCCGGTGATGCAGTATGGGCCAATAGCTCCTGTGCGACACATTGCACATGAATTGTAAGGAGTGCAACATGGTTGACGAAAATAGCTATAGTGCAACACTTCAGAAGCCCAAATAGCCAAGGCCCACTCGGGCGATTAAAATGGTCGTCAACGGGAGTGAGATTATGTTTAAGACATGTGGGTCCCACATGACAGAGCATCCAGTTACGACCGAGGGAGTCCTAGATTAGGGGGTATCCGGACAGCCGGACTAAACACTTTGGCCGGACTGTTGGACCATGAAGATACAAGACTCAAGACTTCGTCCCGTGTCCGGATGGGACTCTCCTTTGTGTGGAAGACAAGCTTGGCGATCCAGATATTAGATTTCCTTCTTTGTAACCGACTCTGTGTAAACCCTAGCCCCTCCGGTGTCTATATAAACAGGAGGGTTTAGTCCTTAGACGGACAATCATAATCATCATAGGCTAGCTTCTAGGGTTTAGCCTCTACGATCTCATGGTAGATCAACTCTTGTAATACTCATATCATCAAGATCAATCAAGTAGGAAGTAGGGTTTTACCTCCATCGAGAGGGCCCAAACCTGGGTAAAACATCGTGTCCCTTGCCTCCTGTTACCATTAGCCTTAGACGCACAGGTCGGGACCCCCTACCCGAGATCCGCCGGTTTTGACACCAACATTGGTGCTTTCATTGAGAGTTCCTCTGTGTCGTCGCTGCAAGGCTCGATGGCTCCTTCAATCATCAACAACAACGCGGTCCAGGGTGAGACTTTTCTCCCCGGACAGATCTTCGTGTTCGGCGGCTTCGCACTGCAGGCCAATTCGCTTGGCCATCTGGAGCAGATCGACAGCTACGCCCCTGGCCATCAGGTCAGGTTCGGAAAGTTGAACTACACGGCTGATATCCGCGGAGACTTGGTCTTCGACGGATTGGGGCCTACGCCAGGGGCGCCGAACCCGGCTGTCGGACTATACTCGAGATATCGCACCTGCAGGAGCTCCAGACCTAAATCCGGGGCAGATTGCGTCGTCCGAGGACGGGTGGATGGACCCCGCCCTGGAGGCCGCACACTCATCGGCGGCAGAGCCAAACACAGACTTCACCCCCAAGGAAGCCTGTATCTCGGGACCCTCGGACTTGCATCCGGCTGTAGGTTCCAGTCTGTGCATCCCCGAGCCCGCCTAATCTGGTTGGCCTCCGGTAATGGAGTTTACCCTTGCAGATATCTTCCAGCACTCGCCCTTTGGCAACATGCTGAACTCGTTAAAGTCTCTCTCTTTGTCGGGAGACTCTTGGCTGAACTATGTCCGGCTCGAGTGGGAAGAAGGCGATGAAGAAATTCGTTCCCCACCCACCACCCACTTCATAGCCACTGTCGACGACGTAACAGACATGCTTGACTTCGACTCCGATGACACCAACGGTACTGACGTTGGCGCAGGGGACGATTCTGAGCCACCGCCCACGGGGCGCTGGACCGCCACCTCATCATATGATATATACATGGTGGACATGCCTAAGGAGGACGATGGCGACAAAACGGAGGATAAAACCCCCGGACAAAAGCCAAAACAACGGCGCAGACGCCGCTCTAAGTTCAGCCACAGTAAAAATAGCGATAACAGCGCTTGAAAGATCGACACCCCAATCAACTACGAAGGCAACAACGACCATATGGACCCAGCGATGGAGCAGGATGAGCCAGGTCACGCCGAACATAGCTCGGAGCAGACGCCCGATCACAGTGATCCCGAGGGCCAAACTTATTAAGCTGCCCCGGGACAAGAGCACAGTCCGGACGACGATGCATTCATCATCCCGGAGAAACATTTGGAACGCGATAACCTCCACAGAAAGCTTATGGCCACTGTGAGAAGTCTAAAGAAGCAGAAGCAAAGGCTTAAGGCCGCACAAGAAACGCTCAATCGCAGATGGAATAAAGTGCTAGACACTGAAGAAAAATACGGCGACTATCGCCACACAAAGAGCTATCCAAAGCGCAAGTTGCTGCTAGAATTCGACGATGAGGCCGTTCCACCGAAGAACAATACGACCAGTAGGCCGGACCAACCACTTTGTAACCGCAATAGAGCAGCCACTGACGCCGCACACGATTTATGTGAGCTCCTGGATAAAAAGGCCGACGCGACCAGGTCCATCTATGGATCTAGAGGACACACCCCGGTGCAGGATTATGGTCACCAAAACGATCAGACTGACCGCGTACCAGTTTGGAATCAGCACTGGACACAACAACAGTCGATAGAACGCCACAGCATGTCCAGATATAGAGGGGCCGCTCACCCTCTGTGCTTCACCGAAGAGGTACTGGACCACGAATTTCCACAGGGCTTCAAACCCGTGAACATAGAGGCATATGACAAAACGACAGACCCCGGGGTCTGGATTGAGGATTTTATCCTTCACATCCACATGGCTCGTGGGGATGACCTCCACACCATCAAATACCTTCCCCTCAAGTTGAAGGGACGAGCGCGGCACTGGTTAAAAAGTCTCCCCGAAAACTCAACCAGAAGTTGGGAGGACCTTGAGGACGCTTTCAGGGCCAATTTTCAAGGAACCTATGTCCGACCTCCGGACGCTGACGATTTCAGTCACATAATTCAACAGCCCGGAGAGTCCGCCCGCAAGCTTTGGAATAGATTCCTCACTAAGAAGAATCAAATTGTCGATTGTCCGAATGCCAAAGCCCTAGCGGCCTTCAAGCACAGTATCCGGGATGAGTGGCTCGCTAGACACCTCGGCCAAGAAAAGCCGAGGACAATGGCAGCCTTAACAAGCCTTATGACCCGCTTTTGCGCAGGTGAAGACAGCTGGTTGGCCCGTAGAGGCACCAGCGACCCAGGCACATCCGAAATCAGGGATGGCAACGGGAAGCCACGGCGCAACAAAAACAAACGTCGAAACAAGGAAGAAAGTCCGGAAAACAAATGGTCAACGCCGGATTCAGGGGCTCTCGACCCGGTCAACAAAAGAAGCCATTTAAAGGCAGCAAGGAGGGACCGTCCGGCCTGAACAAAGTCCTGGACAGACTGTGCCAAATTCATGGCACCCCCGAAAAACCTGTGAACCACACTCACAGAGAATGCTGGATCTTTAAGCAGGCCGGCAAGTTAAATGCCGAACACAAGCGAAGGGAAACACCAAGTGAAGACGAGGATGAGCCTCGCCAGCCGAACACTGGGGGAGAGAAAAAATTCCCACCAGAGGAAAAAAAGTAAACATGATCCATGTGGCTCACATACACTACAAAAAAAAATACATTCCATGATGATACGTGTTTGTCATAGTAGGTCGCGTTTTTTGTCATGCATGCACATCCATGACAAATTTATGACAGAATCAAGGGAGTCATACCTGTGCTGTCGTAGAAGTGTTCCATGACATTACCAAAATTATCATCACGGAAGTGTCCACTTCCATGACGATAAATCGTGCGTCACAGAAGTGCTTTCATCAAGGGTGACCAACACGTGGCATCCACCATAACGGAACGCCGTTAAGCTATCGGGTTGGGTTTTGGATCCAATAACCCGTTAACAGCCCCGACCAATGGGAAATTTCCACGTGTAAAATTCTTATTGGCCGGACGGAACACGTGTCATCTCGTCAGTGGGTCAGATAGGCTCCTATGATATGTCGACACGTGCCACGGCCCACCACTGGCCCATTTAGCTTACAAAGCCGGCCCGTTTGACTTGGTCAAAAGTTAACGGGCTGGCCCATGAAAAGCCTATTAACGGTCTCTTTGCAAACAACCCATTTTATGGCCCGTTAACTCACGACCCGTTAGGCACTAAAGGAAATCGGCCCACAAGGGTCGTCGAATATAACACCAACCCATTTCACTTTCGGCACATGTATGGCCCACGACGTCTTTCGGCCCGTATGAGGCCTTCGTATCTTTCAGCCCTTTACAGGCCCACGGTGACTCTAGCCCATAATGAACAGTAATTTTCTTTGTACCCGTTAACGGCCCGTGATTTACATGTGCCGTTTCCAGCCCGTGTTAGCTTTCGGCCTATTGACGGCCCATACGTTCTTGGGCTCCTTTCCGGCCCTAGATTACTTCCGGCCCGTTACTGGCCTGTTCCCCTAATGGGCCAAATTCGGCCCATGGCAAGAGTCGGCCTGTTACTGGCATGTTCCCCAAATGGGCCAAATTTGGCCCATGGCAAGAGTCGGCCCGTTACTGGCCTGTTATCCTAATGGGCCAAATTCGGCCCATGGCAAGAGTCGGCCCGTTTATGGCCAGCCCGTCCTATATTCTGGCCCATTAACGACTCGTTATGCGTGTGACAGAATTAAGCTTTTGCAGTCCTACGGCCTGTTAACGGCCCGTTACCATGCTGGGCCGATACCAATTACCCCCGATTACGGCCCATGTAGACCCATTTATCCGTCGGCCCGAGGCCCACCGATTACAGGTCCATTTATCGATGGCCCGAGGCCCACCAATTACAGGCCCATTTATCGACGGCCCGTAGGAGACCCATGGATCCTACGGCCCATATATGGCCCATGGGTAGTCACGGCCACTAGCAAACCAGGGAAAAAGAAGACTATGAAGTAAATAAGGCCGAAACTAACGCTAGGCTATTAAGGCGATTGCACAGATTACATCCACTCGACATCAAAGATCGCCACCAGTGCAAATATAGGGAACACCATACACTATACAAAAATGGCTTGCTGTTTTCTTCAGCCGGTGGCTGCACGTTAAGAATAAATTTTGTATCGCACCAAAACAAATTACAACTATATAACAAAAGGAAGGTTGGCATAAAACTTAACAGTCTAGCAGATAAATGCACCACCAGAAGTTCAGAAGCTTGGTTCATTTGACCTGACTGTTACGTTTTCTTGTTGTATTGTCCGATGGAGCACCATAACCCTCGCCTTCATTCCCCCTAGGCTCCTGAACAACATAGCAAATGTCTGATAGTCTGGTTTCAAAGCCATGCATATCTTGATAACATTGAGCAATGTTTCTCCTTGTTTCACAAAGGGCCTCTGTTAGGGAATGGACTTGTGTCTGGAGCGCAGATACAACATTGCTTTGATCTTGCATATCTTGATCATGAGGCAGTTTGGACGATATTGCCTTAACAACCAACCAAGTATTACGCAGGACGTGCTTTTGGCACTGTTAGTGGACATGTACTGACCCACTGCAGCAAGAGCTGACATTGCAGTTATAGTTGGCTCGCCACCTTCAGAAGGTGGCAGTTCCACCATTTTTTCCATAGCTCGCTGAAAAGTTGAGGTTTTACATTAGTAGTACCAGAACAGAAGATATTAAGGAGGCAGCAAAACCAAACAAAATAGCTTTGGTCTATATACAGAACTTATTCTGGTGAACCCGTGTAAAATATTAGTTGTCTTTTATTGCAAAGTACATAATAAAACCAGGTTCCAAACATATGACCATGTACCATCGCTAATGTATTGTCTATTTCTTCACATTGTATTGAGGGCTAAGGATAAAGAGACGAAGTTTATAATACGGTAAGCATAGTATGACATCATTCATATCACAAAACAACTGAGAACAAACAAACAGGCAATTGTAACGTTGTGTGGGCAAGTCCAGCACGGAACTAGATTACGGGTGAAGATCAAAGGAACATCACTCCTCCCTTTTAAACCTTGTAAGGTGCAATGATACGCTAAGACAATTGTGTATAAAATTGAAAAGAGTAATAGACATTGGCTGCAAACCATGTAGTTCAAGGCACAAGTCAGAGTAAGTAGTAGTTAAAAGGCATGAGGATTAAGGACTTACAACAGCGGCTTTGACTGGTGTAGTCATGCCCTTCTTCTTGCTGGTGTGACAGTCCTTGAAGATTTCCACAACATTTGGTTCAGGTACTTTTTGGTCCTTGCGGGCTTTCCTCTGCATTTCGAACAAGTCAATATAGATCTGATAATATGGTACAGCGATAAGAGTGAAACAACAGCTAATTACAAGAGCCTCGAAGTGTGCAATATAGCTATGAGATCCTGTCGTCTGTTGGAATTTCACTTTCGTATGGTTGGCCTTGTTCTTTGAACAGTTCACCTACAAGAAGATAGATTTGTGTGGCACATGCGTCAATAGGACTTCAACATGTGATCTGATCACATATATATAATGTACCTGATACTTCGGATTAGACCAGTGTTTAACAAGGCCCCTCCAGTCTTCATCCGATATATTTTCCACTGGAGATGTTTGGGAAAGTTCACTGTTAGCCTTGCCTTCAAAGTGAATTTTCCTCAAGTTATACCGGTACTGTCGCAGAGCAGACTTGAAAACATGGGTGCAAGCTTGTCTGGTTGCATCATCTTGGCTATCCAACTTGAACCTCATCTGTTGAAAATTATGGGAGTCTCATTATCAGCAGCCTAGAAAGTATGGGATAGAGCAAGACGATATTACTAGTTTCCATACATAACCATACTTACAGATAAATGGTCGAGGAAGGTGTTGAACTAGGTTTCGTCTTTGTCATTCCTTTACTGAATCCATGTTGGGAGGATACATACATGACACCTAACGGCAACTGCTGCCTCTGACACTAACTTGGCTGACTCTGTAGCATCACGTGGCCTTTTAAAACCTGCCTCAAAACGGATCTCCATTCTTCCTCCTCTAGATTTAGTTAACCTATCGAGCATTATCCTTGATGTTTGTTTGCTCTTGTGCCTAGGTGCTTGTCCAACAACGAACATAGGAAGTGTTAGTGTACATCAAACTGTGAGACTACATATAAAGAAGCATGCAACTGTAACTTGACTACAACAACTACCTTCTTGCTGTTGAAGCTCACAAGGTTCATTTGATATTGTGAACTCGTCCTGTGTCAAGAGTGCTTGGGAAGTAGTGTCAGGTGGCAAGGGAGCTTGGGAACGTGCTGCTAGCTCAGTTGACGCACGAGTATGTCGTGCAGCTGGTAGTACTGTGGTAGGTGTTGCAAGAACTAGGGCTGTCTCTGCTTGTTTGGTGGCAGCTATTTGTTTCTGTTTGGATTTTTTTGTAGCTCGTGTAGCATGGGATGCCGTGTTTGTAGAATTTTCCGCTGGACTTTCACCTTCTATTGCATCATCAGTACCAGCAGAATCTGCAAGATTCATCCGCTTCTCATTCCCTGCCAGTCTGTGTTTCTTCCTCTTTCTCTGTGCCATGTTAAGTCAAGCCGACAAGAAAAACAAATAACAATTTAGTTCTTCAGAACAAATTGATGCGTGATGCAGACAAACTGAACTTTGATGTTAGACAACCACATGATAGGAGGATGTAGTATGTATGAAAAACAGGACGGAAGAGATAACCTGAACTATGATGTGTAAACTAAGAAGAAGACATTTCACCAAATTAGAAGCAATGCAATGGAAGGTAGACACCATATGAAAGATGCTACAAATATCGCTCTGCCAAGTTAACAGTGTCTCAGCATAAATGGCGTTTAAACAAATGTGAAGAAGTACAAGAAATAAATCATATGCAAGATGCAAACAACATCACACTACCATGTTAGAGGTCTCTCGTCATTAGTGCCATTGCATATTCACAGCATTGCGTATTCACAGCTTATGATGTGTAAACTAACGAGAAGGCATTTCAACAAATTAGAAGCAATGAAAGCTAGGCACCATATGAAAGATGCAACGAATATCACTCTACCAAGTTAAAACTGTCTCGTCATAAGTGCCATTTCAACAAATTAGTAGTACAAGCTAGAAAAGAATGTGAGATGTAACCTATATCACACTCCGAAGTCAAACGTGTCTTATGATAAGTGATTGTTGCAGGTTACACAACAGTAGTAATTTGATGTAAGAACATGGTGTGATAGACAGATATTGTATGTTCTAGAAACATGAACACGTGTCTTATTCAAGTATAATGTGTAAAGTAAGCAGATGGAATTCAACAAAATTAGAAGCAATACAAGCTAGACATCACACATAACATGCAACCACATATAACAGTGCCAATTTAGAGGGAGCACTAGTGATGCAGCACTAGGGGAGACATGCTCATCATAAACACAGCTTTGTTGAGTGTCTATGCATGTGTTGTCTTGGAAATCATATTGGGGGTGTGGAGGAGTAGAAATTGTAGAGGCCCTCCGTTTGGAAGGAGCACCTTTATCCGCTGCCTTGCTAACTTCCTTCCGCTTTATTGATTTTGAATTGTCAAGTGAAACCGACAAGAAAAAGCAATAAAATTCTCTCTTCAGAACTCATTCATGCATGATACTGACAATCACTACTTTGATGTAAGGCAAACACATGATACCAGGATGGTATATGTACGAAAAAAAGGACGACATGGCATGTTCGCAAATATTTGTGTAAACTAAGCAGAAACCATTCCAGCAAATAAGAAGCAATGCAAGCTAGACACCACATGAAAGATGGAACCAATATGACTGCCAAGTTAAAAGCGTCCCATCATAAATGGAATTTCAACAAATTAGAAGCAGCGCATGCTATAAATCATATGAAAGATGCAACTAATATCGCACTGCATATACTAAAGGTGTTTCGTCATATTGATTGATGCGGGATACAAAAAAAATAATAGTTTTATGTAAGGCCATGCTTATTAGACATATGTACTATGTACTAAATACAGGAATGCATGTCACATTAACAGGTATAATGTCACATTTACAGGAGTATAAGCTAAGCAGACTAGCACATGCAGTTTAACCAGATTGGAAGAATTACAATCTAGACACCATATGAAACATGCAACCACATATCGCACTGCCAAGTTAGAGAAAGCACTTGCGATGCTAGTGTAGGGGAAATGCTGTAATCAACTACAGAGCTATGTTCACTATCTTCATCTAGCATTTCTGTTTCTTGAGAATCATGTCAGGAGGCTGACGCTGCATTCTTTAAATGAGGAGTAGTCCCCTTGCCTGCCTGCCTCGTCATAAGTGATTGATGAGGGATACACAAGAACATTAGTTTGATGTAAGAACATGGTTAATACACATATGTACTAGTATGTACCAAAACAGAAAGGCATGTCATATTCAAAGGTATAATGTGTAAGCTAAGCAGATGCAATTTAACCAAATTGGAAGCAATACAAGCTAGACATCCGGATGTAGTGGTGAACATGATCATCTAGGACCTGAGAGCCTGGTGGGAGGTGGGATGCTTCGCCACCATCACGGATTTTTAGTTGGCTTCCAGGTGATGCCTATCTTTGCTGGGCTTGTCACTGGCTCGGCCAGTGCCCTGACTAGCTATTTGTCTTCTGGTGCTCACGGGATGGTGGTTCATTTAAAAAATATCTTTCCTTATCTTAATAAAGACCGACTTCGGCCTTTCGAATACAAGCTAGACACCATATGGAACATGCAACCACATATGACACCGCGAAGTTAAAGCAAGCACCTGGGATGGTGGTTCATTGCGAGCGACATCATCAACTCCAGAGCAACGTTTACCATCTCCATCTGCTGACACTGCACCCTTTAAAGCGCTGTAACGTGCTGCGCCTTGATGTCTACTACACAACCTTCTTCTTGTAGACATTGTTGGGCCTGCAAGTGCACAGGTTTGTAGGACAGTAGCAAATTTCCCTCAAGTGGATGACCTAAGGTTTATCAATCCGCGAGAGGCATAGGAGGAAGATGGTCTCTCTCAAACAACCCTGCAACCAAATAACAAAAAGTCTCTTGTGTCCCCAACACACCCAATACAATGGCAAATTGTATAGGTGCACTAGTTCGGCGAAGAGATGGTGATACAAGTGCAATATGGATGGTAGATATAGGTTTTTGTAAACTGAAAAAATAAAAACAACAAGGTAACTAATGATAAAAGTGAGTGTAAACGGTATTGCAATGATAGGAAACAAGGCCTAGGGTTCATACTTTCACTAGTGCAAGTTCTCTCAACAATAATAACATAGATAGATCATATAACAAGCCCTCAACATGCAATAAAGAGTCACTCCGAAGCCACTAATAGCGGAGAACAAACGTAGAGATTATGGTAGGGTACGAAACCACCTCAAAGTTATTCTTTCAAATCAATCCGTTGGGCTATTCCTATAAGTGTCACAAACAACCCTGGAGTTTTTACTAGAATAACACCTTAAGATACAAATCAACCAAAACCCTAATGTCACCTAGATACTCCATTGTCACCTCAAGTATCCGTGGGCATGATTATACGATATGCATCACACAATCTCAGATTCATCCAACCAACATAAAAGTACTTCCAATAGTGCCCCAAAGTTTCTACCGGAGAATCAAGAACGTGTGCCAACCCCTATGCATAGGTTCCCAATGTCACGAAACCCGCAAGTTGATCACCAAGACATACATCAAGTGTTCTCATAAAGACTCAATCCAATAAGATAACTTCAAAGGGGAAACTCAATTCATCATAAAAGAGTAGAGGGGGAGAAACATCATAAGATCCAACTACAATAGCAAAGTTCGGGATACATGAAGATCGTGCCATAGATGGAACACGAGAGAGAACACGACAGAGAGAGAGATCAAACACATAGCTACTGGTACATACCCTCAGCCCCGAGGGTGAACTACTCCCTCCTCGTCATGGATAACGCCGGGATGATGAAGATGGTCATCGGAGATGGATCCCCCCTCTGGCAGGGTACCGGAAAGGGGTCCCGATTGGTTTTTGGTGGTTCTGGAGGCTTGCGGCGGTGGAACTCCCGATCTATCTTCTGTTTTGGAAGTTTTAGGGTACGTAGGTATATATGGGTGAAAGGAGTACGTCGGTGGAGCTACGGGGGCCCCACGAGGCAGGGGGCGCGCCCAGGGGGGAGGGCGCGCCCCCCACCCTCGTGACCACCTCACGTATCTTCTGACGTGGGGTCCAAGTCCATCAGGTGGGTTTCCTTCCAAAAATAACTTCTCCAGTTGATTTCGTTCCGTTTTGACTCCGTCTGATATTCCTTTTCTTCATAATACTGAAATAGGCATAAAACAGCAAATCTGGGCTGGGCCTCCGGTTAATAGATTAGTCCCAAAAGTAATATAGAAGTGGATAATAAAGCCCAATATTGCCTAAAACAGTAGATAAAGTAGCATGGAGCAATTAAAAATTATAGATACGTTGGAGACGTATCACGCCTAGTCGCGTAGAAAGCTGGCACGACTTGTCTCTTTTCTTTTTTCTTCCCTTTCGGCAGACTCTGAAATACCCTTGCCTAAAAACACAATAGTGAGAGTATGGATGAAGTGTGTGTAGAACTAGTGCACTGTAAAAGTAGCAGATAGCAGGTGGCTGAAAAATAAATGACAGGAGACATATGATAGCTCTACAACATTGCATGGCAAACAAAATTAGATTCTACTCCGTATGATTTTCTAATATATGAGCACAGGAAATGCAGGTACTCCTCCAGCACACCACCACATGTGGTCATATCTAAGATAACAGTTGACTGAAAATAAATAGGTCAGTCGATTTTTTAATGAACCGTCCGATCTATAAGGAACGGGCAGATGGCCTTCGTCTACCTCCCGCCAGTCACTGTTGCGGTCTTTTTTGAACCGCCAGCGACCACCGGCCCAGACCCGTGCCTCCGCCGCCCCGCCCTCCCATCGATGTCACACCACCGCCGTGCTTGGCAGCGCCCCCAAGCCATCCCTTTAATCCCGGCCGACCTCCAGATCGGGCGCCAGTAGCTCTAGGCCGCAGAAGCCCCTAAGATAAACACCAAGGCACTGCTTCCCCGGCGTAATAGTCGTACTAGCGCCTGTTACGCTGGGGAATGCTTCCGTTATTTGGGAATCAACTGGCCAGAAATTGAAACTCAGCGGGGCGACGGACCTCTAGCTAAGGTGAAATAGTATATGAGGAGAAACCTTGTGCATCGCGAGTTACTAGGAACATCTAGTATCAAGAAGAAGCGGTCAACTAGTGTCTTCTGTGGGATGAATACCGTGCAAGCAGAGACATAAGGTTTGCACGAATAAGGGAAGAGGAGTACCTTCTTCGGTTGCCGGTGTGGTCACC
>NC_041385.1:169345901-169403403 GCF_002162155.2 Triticum dicoccoides
ATAATGTACCTGATACTTCGGATCAGACCAGTGTTTAACAAGGCTCCTCCAGTCTTCATCCGATATATTTTCCATTGGAGATGTTTGGGAAAGTTCACTGTTAGCCTTGCCTTCAAAGTGAGTTTTCCTCAAGTTATACCGATACTATCGCAGAGCAGACTTGAAAACATGGGTGCAAGCTTGTCTGGTTGCATCATCTTGGCTATCCAACTTGAACCTCATCTGTTGAAAATTACGGGAGTCTCATTATTAGCAACCTATAAAGTATGGGACAGAGCAAGACGATATTACTAGTTTCCATACATAACCATACTTACAGATAAATGGTCGAGGAAGGTGTTGAACTGGGTTTCGTCTTTGTCATTCCTGTACTGAATCCATGTTGGGAGGATACGTACATGACACCTAACGACAACCGCTGCCTCTGATACTAACTTGGCTGACTCTGTAGCATCACGTGGCCTTTTTAAACCTAGCTCAAAACGGATCTCCATTCTTCCTCCTCTAGATTTAGTTAACCTATCGAGCATTATCCCTGATGTTTGTTTCCTCTTGCGCCTAGGTGCTAGTCCAACAACAAACATAGGAAGTGTTAGTGTACATCAAACTGTGAGGCTACATATAAAGAAGCATGCAACTGTAACTTGACTCCAGCAACTACCTTCTTGCTGTTGAAGCTCACAAGGTTCATCTGATATTGCCAACTCATCTTGTGTCAAGAGTGCTTGGTAAGTAGTGTCAGGTGGCAAGGGAGCTTGGGAACATGCTGCTAGCTCAGTTGACGCACGAGTATGTCGTGCAGCTGGTAGTACTATGGTAGGTGTTGCAAGAACTAGGGTTGTCTCTGCTTGTTTGGTGGCAGCTATTTGTTTTTGTTTGGCTTTTTTGCAGTTCGTGTAGCATGGGATGCCGTGTTTGTAGAATCTTCCGCTGGACTTTCACCTTCTATTGCACCATCAGTACCAGCAAAATTTGCAGGATTCATCCGCTTCTCATTCCCTGCCATTCTCTGTTTCTTCCTCTTTCTCTGTGCCATGTTAAGTCAAGCCGACAAGAAAAACGAATACAATTTAGTTCTTCAGAACAAATTGATGTGTGATGCAGACGAATAAAACTTTGATGTTAGACAACCACATGATAGGAGGATGTAATATGTATGAAAAACAGGACGGAAGAGATAACCAGAACTATGATGTGTAAACTAAGAAGAAGACATTTCACCAAATTAGAAGCAATGCAATGGAAGGTAGACACCATATGAAAGATGCTACAAATATCGCTCTGCCAAGTTAACAGTGTCTCAGCATAAATGGCGTTTAAACAAATGTGAAGCAGTACAAGAAATAAATCATATGCAAGATGCAAACAACATCACACTACCATGTTAGAGGTCTCTCGTCATTAGTGCCATTGCATATTCACAACATTGCATATTCACAGCTTATGATGTGTAAACTAAGGAGAAGGCATTTCAACAAATTGGAAGCAATGAAAGCTAGACACCATATGAAAGATGCAAATAATATCACTCTACCAAGTTAAAACTGTCTCGTCATAAGTGCCATTTCAACATATTAGTAGTACAAGCTAGAAAAGAATGTGAGATGTAACCTATATCACACTCCGAAGTCAAATGTGTCTTATGATAAGTGATTGTTGCAGGTTACACAACAGTAGTAATTTGATGTAAGAACATGGTGTGATAGATAGATATTGTATGTTCTAGAAACAGGAACACGTGTCTTATTCAACTATAATGTGTAAAGTAAGCAGATGGAATTCAACAAAATTAGAAGCAATACAAGCTAGACATCACACATAACATGCAACCACATATGACAGTGCCAAGTTAGAGGGAGCACCGGTGATGCTGCACTAGGGGAGACGTGCTCATCATAAACACATCTTTGTTGAGTGTCTATGCATGTGTTGTCTTGGAAATCATATTGGGGGTGTGGAGGAGTAGAAACTGTAGAGGCCCTCCATTTGGGAGGAGCACATTTATCCGCTGCCTTGCTAACTTCCTTCCGCTTTATTGATTTTGAATTGTCAAGTAAAACCGACAAGAAAAAGCAATAAAATTCTCTCTTCAGAACTCATTCATGCATGATACTGACAATCACTACTTTGATGTAAGGCAAACACATGATACCAGGATGGAATATGTACGAAAAATAGGACGACATGGCATGTTCACAACTGTTTGTGTAAACTAAGCAGAAACCATTCCAGCAAATAAGAAGCAATGCAAGCTAGACACCACATGAAAGATGCAACCAATGACCCTGTTTGGATACTCTAACACAGTTAGAGTTAGAGTTATTTTTTAACCCACTCTAACCCAAATAAACACCTCTCCACCGGGATAGTTGGGTTAGATGAAACTAACCCACTCTAACCCTCCATGTTTGGATTATTTTGGGTTATTTGAGCCCCCAACTAACCCAAACTAGCTCTAACCCCATGATCCAAATAGGGCCAATATGACTGCCAAGTTAAAAGCGTCCCATCATAAATGGAATTTCAACAAATTAGAAGCAGCACATGCTATAAAAAAGATGCAACTAATATCGCACTGCATATACTAAAGGTGTCTCGTCATATTGATTGATGCAGGATACAAAAAAACAATATTTTTATGTATGGACATGCTTAATAGACAGATGTACTATGTACTAAATACAGGAAGGCATGTCACATTAACAAGTATAATGTCACATTTATAGGAGTATAAGCTAAGCAGACTAGCACATGCAGTTTAACTAGATTGGAAGAATTACAATCTAGACACCATATGCAACATGCAACCACATATCACGCTGCCAAGTTAGAGCAAGCACCTGCAATGCTAGTGTCGGGGAAATGCTGTAATCAACTACAGAGCTACGTTCACTATCTTCATCTAGCATTTCTGTTTCTTGAGAATCATGTCGGGAGGCTGACGCTGCATTCTTTAAATGAGGAGTAGTCCCCTTGCCTGCCTGCCTCGTCATAAGTGATTGATGAGGGATCCACAAGAACATTAGTTTGATGTAAGAACATGGTTAATACACAGATGTACTAGTATATACCAAAAACAGAAAGGCATGTCATATTCAAAGGTATAATGTGTAAGCTAAGCAGATGCAATTTAACCAAATTGGAAGCAATACAAGCTAGACATCCGGCTGGAGTGGTGAACATGATCATCTAGGACCTGAGAGTCTGGTGGGAGGCGGGCTGCTTCACCACCTTCGCGGTTTTTTAGTTGGCTTCTAGGTGATGCCTGTCTTTGCTGGGCTTGTCACTGGCTCGGCCAGTGCCCTGACTAGCTATTTGTCTTCTGGTGCTCACGGGATGGTGGTTCATGTAAAAAATATCTTTCCTTATCTTAATAAAGACCGTCTTCGGCCTTTCGAATACAAGCTAGACACCAACATGCAACCACATATGACACCACGAAGTTAAAGCAAGCACCTGGGATGGTGGTTCATTGCGAGCGAGGTCATCAACTACAGAGCTACGTTTACCGTCTCCATCTGCTGACACTGCACCCTTTATAGAGTTGTAACGTGTCTTGCCTACCCATATACCAAGCTGGAGCGACTTCTCTCTTTTCTTTGCTGCTTCTCTTTGGCAGGAGAGTCTGAAATACCCTTGCATAAAAATACAATAGTGAGAGTATGGGTGAAGTGTGTGCAGAACTAGTGCACTGTAAAAGTAGCAGATAGCAGGTGGCTTAAAAATAAATGACAGGAGACATATGATAGCTCTACAACATTGCATGGAAAACAAAATTAGATTCTACTCCGTATGATTTTGTAATATATGAGCACAGGAAATGCAGGTACTCCTCCAGCACACCACCACATGTGGTCATATCTAAGATAACAGTCGACTGAAAATAAATAGGTCAGTCGATTTTTTTAATGAACCGTCTGATCTATAAGGAACGGGCAGATGGCCTTCGTCTACCTCCCGCCAGTCACTGTTGACGATCTTTCACGAACCGCCAGTGACCACCGGTCCAGACTCGTGCCTCCGTTGCCCCGCCCTCCCATCGACCTCACACCACCGCCGTGCTTGGCAGCGCCCCCCAAGCCATCCCTTTAATCCCGACCGACCTCCAGATCGGGCGCCAGTAGCTCTAGGCAGCACACGCCCCTAAGATAAACACCAAGGCACTGCTTCCCCGGCGTAATAGTCATACTAGCGCCTGTTACACCGGGGAATGCTTCCGTTAATTGGGAATCAACTGGACAAAAATTGAAATTCAGGGGGGCGACGGACCTCTAGCTAAGGTGAAATAGTATATGAGGAGAAACCTTGTGCATCGCGAGTTACTAGGAAAATCTAGTATCAAGAAGAAGCGGTCAACTAGTGTCTTCTGTGGGATGAATACCGTGCAAGCAGAGACATAAGATTTGCACGAATAAGGGAAGAGGAGTACCTTCTTCGGTTGCCGGTGTGGTCACCTCCACATGTCGCGCCGATCTTCTTCTTTTTACCGGGGAAACTGATGTTCTGGAGGGTGCAGGCTTGGACGAACCCATGGCCAAATTGTTGACTGTGTTGCCGTGGCTGTATGTCGGCGGAGGGGAAGCAGATCTGAGGCGGCGAAGGACGGCGTAGCAGGAACAACTCCGGTGCGGTGGAGGGTGGCGAAGTTGGAGCGGTAGCGTTGAGGCACAGGACGACGTGGTTGAACTGGCTCGGGTACGGACGGCTCGGCCTCGGCTTCAACTACTAGCCGTGGAGGGCGTTGCGGTTGAGGTTGCGGTGGATGACGACGTTGGGGTATCGGCTCCGGCGTGATGGAGGAGGGCGGTGGTTGATGGGTGGGATGGGGTGGCGGACGGAGGACACCGGGGTTTCGCGGTTGGTGGAGAGGTAGTTTTGGCGCCCACGGAGTACGAATGGGGAATCAGACAGGTGGGGGGAACCATGTTTCAGTCTGGGACATGCTTGTTTTTGGTTTTTTTGAACAGAAGATGGGACGCGCTTGTTTGAAATTTGGGGAAAGTACAAACTTTGCCCCCCTCTTAAATTTCGGACCTATTGCGGGTCGGGGGTAGGATGGTAATCCCAGGTGTCCTAAATAGTGGGCGGGAGCGATTTCGGTCGCGCGCATGTGTGCTTAGGCGGCCATTGTGTATGAATGTTTTTCGGAGGCGGTTGCGTGGCGTCTAGATGAAGCTACAAACCTACCCCGGTTTAGACCTTTGGACATCGGGCCGGTAGGTTTCACAGGTCGAAGTTATTAGAAAAGTAATTTCCTTGTACTACCAAACATTGTTCTCACGCGGTTTCGGGCGAGTAGAGGCTCTTTTGGCGCTTCGTTCAAAATTTTGAAACACAAGCATTCACGTTTAGAGTACTCTTGAACTATGAGGATTGACCTAAATAGACAACGTTATATTTGACCTTGTATGTTTGAAAACCTCATTAAATTATCCGCTTCCTTTTGAATTTTGACACTTGAAAATCCTATAACTACGATCATTTTGGAATGGTGGAGCTAAATTTGAATCTATTTTGTACACGACTACATATGCTATTATGTACAAAATCAGAGCAAATATTGGTACCTGGTTTAGGTATGGTTTACAAATGCCATGATGTTAAATTCAAATAATTGAATGGACTTCATGTTGAATTCGATTTTTTAAACCACCTTAGGTTGAATTCAAATGTATACTAGTTCATAGGTAGCTATTTATAAATGTCCATTGTGTAACTTTCGTATGTATAATGTGCTTTACACACACAACATGAACTATACTCACGTTTATATTCGATTGCTAAAGCGATGCATTGTCTGGAGTTCAAAATACTAACTATGTGGATCAATTGTGTTGAATAATAACATAGACATGCTCAAATTCGATAGAATCTAGATTTCTGATGGATCAATGACCGCTCCTTACGCGAATTGCAAATATCATGATCCCATCCTAATATTTGGATACAATTTATATCTTTAATCAATGTGTAGAGCAGTCTTTTACGTGTAGTTTCACTCTCCATCAGTGGTCTCTCACACATGCTCACACACTCTCTCCCGAGGTGTCTTTCTCGCACACATTCTCTAGATATAACCCTCCCTCCCTGTCGTAACCATTTACAACTGTTTTCACTAACCTTTATCACAAGCACTCTTCCTCTCGCAAACATACACACGCACAATCCTCATCGACCCTTTCTATATACATGGACCTGCCTACGTGTCTCATGTACGCACATTATCTTTACGCCTGTCTCTCACGCATTATCTCACACCTCTCTTCCTAATCGACGAGTATGATTCCAGCAGAGCATTCTGTAGGATGCCCCTTAAAGTTAGGTTGGATGAATAGTAATATCAGAGATAGAGGGGTTACCTGAGTCCGAGAACCTAGGGTTACAAATCCTAGTCGGCTTTGTCAGTGGACATAGAGTCCTTCACAATTCTGCTATCTTTGTCTCGTACGACTAGTCATCCATGGGTCTTCCTAAATGTGTCATGGGCCGACCAATGTGGCGCAGGACGGAACCGAACAAAGGGCCTCACCTCGACCCACCGGACCTCACGCGGTGACAATCCCTCTGCCCCCACGTCTCATTATCTTCTCACACCCACACATACCAACACAAACACCACACACACAGAAAAATTCTCCTGGTGCCTCTATTCCCCCCCTTGCATATACACACTCAAAGGAATGGAATCTCTTGTCGTGACGTCATATTCGTCTCTCTCTCTCTAGACCACCCTCATTTCTTGTGCTATCTCTCCCCCCCGTCGGCCCCTCTATCCATGCCTCTCTCGAATACGTAATACACACACATACCTCTCTAGGCCCCGCCAAATGCATCAACTACACATTCACACATGTTACATCACGTACCCCATTGATCTAAAAAGCCCTCTCTTCACGTTTATTTCACATACAACATTCCTTTTGAATAAAGTGTGGCCAAAAAATTATTTTAGAGTTTCTACATATATACAACATTACAAAGTTATATGGAGGAGTACGAACGCTAATTTGCATTGCATTGTGCCCACAATGATATTTATTCCGCACTGTGAATTTGTATATTTTTATACTATATACAAAGTTAGTCATAATAAAGAGAAACGAAGAGCATCTCTCTCTCCATCGCATACCTCCCCCTGTATGGCACTTTCACGTATGCACACAAAACTATCTCCATGTCCTCTAAAAGTAAGCCCCAAGAAAATTCAAGCGTGTTTCATCTTTCTCTCGCGATATATGCAATGACGATCATTGTATTTGAAGTGAAAGCACGATACATACATTGGACTTCATAATCCACTCATTACGGTCACCGTTTACGTTTAGTGGTTATTATACAGTCACGGGCTCACCGTACAACTTTGTATTTGCTCATGACATGACTAGTTGACCAGTTGAACGCTCCACGTGGCACCTGATCTAGTGTTGCATCACATTATCTCACTAACATCGTGCCCACCTATCGACTTGTATCTACTCTACATCTACACTATTATAAAATACTTAAAATACACTCTTATAAAAAACAGAGTTGGTGATGATGGTGTGCCTGCCATCCTGCAATATAGGCCGTCCGATTTATATCTGACGGATAGGAAAGAAACTATGGCAGTTTTGCAAAAAGGTACCCACACACCTCTCCCCATTTGCAAATAAGGCCTTCCCTCGTTCATCCTTTTCTCTCACAAGATAAACAAGTCATACAAATGCATCTTGATGTTACGTGCAACGCACGGGCATCTTGCTAGTAAGAATGAAAACAAACGACAAAAAATATATTTTGATGGTGGTGCGAAGTCATGACCGCGGGCACAGCGAACAAGGTGGCCTTGTATTGGTATGCTGAGCCGTCTGTTTTAACACACAGGAGCTGGTGTGGTGATTATACACACACGCACGCATGCACATGAACTCCATCCACGCAACACTCACACAAACACATGCACCCATGCACGCACGCAACACTCACACGTACACACGCAACCACACACACACGCAACACTGACACGCACACACGCACGCATGCATGCACACACCAGTACACCACACGACCAACACACACTCTCACGCTCAAGTGCTCAACCTACACGTGCATGCGCACACATCAGGCCCTGACAGACACATACACAACCAGGTGATTCCCGCACACGGGTTGGAGCCTTGTCGCGCCTGCGTAAATTTGTGTTTATCTGACCTTTTCCCTATATGAACTGACAGGTGGGACCCACAAGGAACACGGTCAATTTAACTAGTCAACATGGCGCCACATAGACTATTTGCCCGGTCAACAGAGTGCAATCCGATGCTGAACTATGAGCAAGTGACCGGATAATCACCGCAAAACGTATATAGTGACCGTAATCAGCTTATTCTGAAGTTCGGTGACTGTACTACGCTTTTCTCTCTGTAGGTACTCCAAAACTACATCTCTACACATTCTTGCATGTTACATCTAACAACTATGCAATACAACACTACTACTACACAACACAATAAATCATATGTGTTTTTAGTTTTACTAGATATCATATTGTTACTTATAATTATTCAGTTTGCATACATTAAAATTGTCTTTGAAATGTATGGCCAGTATCATCTACCGCGCGGGAAAAATCCCGCCCTTTCTTGTTTAATCGGGTTTGTATCGATGGATCGTGTGAAACAGCAAAACTATAGTACTATATAGTACAAGTGATAGTTCACTGGGCCGTCGTGTCGTCTACTCCTCCGTCGTAAGAGTGGAGCGCTCGCTTTCATAAATATTCTAGTACCTTTCGCCGACATGTGGGACATCAAGCTACCGGGTCCACGTGCCATACCAGAATACAGTGCAGAGCAACCGGGGAGAAGCACCCCAGTCATGGCGCTGGCGTAGTAATGAGCAATGAGGCGTCAAATCACAAAGCTGCACCTTTCCCGCAGTTAAGTTGGAGGGACGAAGTAATAATGCTAAAAAAAGAAGTTGGAGGGACGAAGCAACCATCATTTCACTCGTTGCTGAATCCGCTTCTCCCTCATCTTCTTCAACTTAACCACGTGTTGCTTCTGCCGTTGTTCTGCCTCATGTGGGACGCGGATCAGCTTGGTCGCTTCTCCCTCATCTTCTTCAACTTAACCACGTGTTGCTTCTGCCATTGATCTGCTTCATGTGGGACACGGATCAGCTTGGTAAAGCACTGACACGTGGGACCGCATGTTAGCAAACCGCCAGGACAACGTCCTCCGAAAATAAGAAACCTCCCCCGCCATCCACGCGGCAAAATCACCTCCTTTTTAATAATCTTTGATTCTATAATTTTTTAGATCAATATAATTGAGATTTGTATAGATAGCACACAGGAGCAAAACCAAGTGGTACGGTTAAGGGCACCCACAATGTGTAGCCAAATGTGAAAATAGCTTTTGGCATCGTGGGAACCATTGTGGACGGCGTTGCCAAAGCCAAAAATATGGAACCGAAGCTCCCTGATTGATTGATTGAAGGAATAAAAAATGCAATGTCTCTCCTCTTTCTCCCATGCTTGGACGCATGTAGGAGTAGTACAGTACAGAGCAAAGAGTCTACTCCCCTGTCCCTTCTATCACAAATCACAAAGCAGTGAGGCGTCAAATCACAAAGCACGGACGAAGCAACTATCATTTCACTCTTAGCTGACTCCGCTTCTCCATCGTCTTCTTCGAGAAACCATCTCACCGCACTAGTACTCCTAGTAGTAATACTAGTAAAGGACTTCCTGGATGCAAATAAGGCGGTTGTCTCGGCTTGCAGGCGGCACTTGCGAACGACTTACCGTGATCTCCCTCAATGGTGTTCTCCGTCGAACGCACTTCGCCAAACCACACAAAAAAAAACGTCGACATCACCGCAATGTGCAAGGAATTCAAATATAGTTACTACCTCCATTTTTTGTACACAAGGCCAGTATATCAAAATTACAATTTGCAAAGGTCCACTAACACTAATCAAGGCAAAATTGATGGGGTTAGGAACCAAGGAGATTAATATCCCCTGCATGCATGCGGAAGTGAGAAGGTTCGTTTGCATGGCGCTGCATTAATCAAGTGATGAGGAGTGAGATGGTTAGCTCTTTGGTCTTTTGAGAAAAAAATACGCATTAATTGACACGTGAAACGAGGATTTGTATCGAAGGAAAACCCCGCCTTTCTTTTTTAACACTAGTACTCCTAGTACGTACTACCTCCGTCCTGGTTTATAGGTCCCTTTTATAGTTTGTGCCATATTTTGACTAAAGATTTAACTAACAAAATGTTAATGCATCTCAAGAAAAATTATCTCATTGGATTCGTATTTGAACATAGTTTTGAAAAATATAATGTTTGGTGACATGCGTGACCATTTTCTTAGTTTAATCTATGGTCAAAATTTGGCACGAAATACAATGGGGACCAGTAAACCCGGAGAGAGGTAGTACGTACTTATCCTGTTTGGGTCTAGGCCTTGCATTGCCAAACTTTGCCACACATTTTTGCCAAGCTTGCCTAAAGTTTTCAAAATGAGAAGGAGGTACACTTGCGCACGGCTGTCGCGGTTGCACCGCACCCTCACACGGCCGCTCCTGCATGCCGCGGTCGCACCGCACCCTCACACTTCGCTCCTGCACGCCACAAACCCAACCAAGGGAACGCACCCTCACTGACACGTGCTGTCGCATGTTAACAAACCAAACTCAGCCATCCTATCGCTGACACATAATTTTCATTCATAGAGTATGTTTATCCAACCGGAGTATCCATATGGCCCGTGCGGTGGTCTGTTGGGGAAGAAGAAGAGGTGAGGAAGAAGGAAAGAAGGGTTAGGAGACGTAGGATATTGATCCAACCACCTGAAATGGTAGACTCAGGCGACTTGCATAACAAATAGTATGTTTTTACACAGCAAAAGATCCATAATAATAAAAACAACAACATAAAGAAAAACTATCACTACTCGCGGAAAGAGACGGCCTCGTCGTCTTTGGCTGCCGGCGCGAACCAGCCGTCGCTGCCGACGTGTGTCTCCACACCGTGGTTGTCCTCGGCCTCCAGCTACTCGTTCAAGAGGAGTGTGCGGGCGCTCTGCACAGACAAGAGCACAGCCCGGTTCAAGTCGAGGACGTCCGGTTCCGCCTGCAGGAGGGCCTCGATGGCAGCGGCATCCGCACGCTCCGCGTCGAGTCGAGCCTCCGCCGCCCAGTTCAAGTCCAGGACTTCCGGTTCTGCCTGCAGGAGGGTGTCGATGAGAGCGGCATCCGCGTGCTCCGCGTCGAGTCGAGCCTCTGCCGCCCGGTTCAAGTCCAGGACTTCCGGTTCCACCCGCAGGAGGGCGTCGATGAGAGCGGCATTCGCGCCCTCTGCGTCGAGTCGAGCCTCTGCCGCCCGGTTCATGTCCAGGACGTCCGGTTCCGCCTGCAGGAGGGCCTCGATGGCAGCGGCATCCGCGCGCTCCGCCTCAAGTTGAGCCTCTGCCGCCCGGTTCACATCCACGACATCCGGTTCCGCCTGCAGGAGAGCCTCGATGGCAGCGGCATGCGCGTGCTCCGCGTCGAGTCGAGCCTCTGCCTCCCGGTCCTCCTTTAGTATCGCCATGTTGAACCGCTGGTCCGCCTGCACCATGGGGCACTCGGACGCCGGCACGAAGTCGACGTCCATCGTCTCATACCCATCGGGGGCCTTCTGCGCCGCGACCTCCGCAGTGAACATTGGATCGGCTTCCTCCTTTTCGTAGCTTGGCTCCAGAGAACTCGGGGATTGGCCCGCCGCAAAGCGAGCTTGGGAACGGAGGTCTGTGGCGCCGACCACCGCCGCGATTTCTGCGCGGCGCTCCGGCGTCAGCATCTTGTAGTAAGTGATCTTGCGGCGCACCATGGATTTCCGGCGAACTAGGGGACGCTTGATGCGGGCTAGGGGATCTAAAGGTGGGGGAATGGGCTGGAGATTTGGTGTGGTTTTAGGGCAGTGGCTGGCGTAGGCCGAGTAGCGAAGGTTCTGGTGTGAATAGTGGTTCCGGTGACGACCGGTCAATCGATTTTGACTTTACATCGCTCTTGTCGCGTTCGCGTTGCAGCCCGGCATGCTGGACCCTCCACGTCATTCACCGAATGGAACACGCTTCGTCTTGCGTTTTTGCTCGCTTGTGGGACCGCAATTGAGAGCAAACCAACGTCCCTCCGCCTCCCCCGCCCGCGTCATTTATTATACCACTACTCCCTCCGTTTTATGCGGAGTAAATAAAAACAGAGGGAGTATACTACGGATGAGGATCCCCTGATGTAGCCGAACCCATTGAGTAACTGACATGCGGGGCCTAGCAAGCATGGGGTCCGCCAGTAAGTGACCGAAAGGGAGGGTAAGGCAGGGATACCTACGTCAGAGGATCCACTTCCACTATACTACTTTGACCAAATGTAAGAGTAATAATATATGAGATGCAACTTACACAAATGTTAGAGTAATAATATATGACATGCAACTTACACAAAGCATACAGGGTCTAATGCGTTTTTGAGGCTAACTTTGACCAAATGTTAGAGTAATAATATATGACATGTAACTTACACAAAGCATATGGTCAATTTTCTATGTGAAACGAGTTTCCAATGATATAATTTTCACATTATACATCTCATGTACTTCCTCCGTCTAGGTGTGTAAGTCATCTTATGAAAACCAAATAATCCCAAAACACGTAGGCGCGATGCATTAACTTCTACCTCGTTTCTTGTTTCTTGACATATGAACCAATAAGAGATGAGGGTGTGCATGCTTTTAATGACCTGATACTATCAAACATGACATGCAGTGGTTAGTCCATTGCATTCAATACTATTAGTTAGCAAATAAACATTAATGTCTCTCGTTTTCCCCTCCTCCTTGGTCACGCTACACAGCCTAAGATGACTTACTCACCTATGTGAAAGGAGTACTAGTAATCTTGTCAATAGTCAAATTGGAAACCATCTCGAGTACAAATCTAGGAGTACGTACCAATCTAACAATATTGATTGGGCGTTGTTGAATGTTGATACCTTTTTTTATCATAGTAGAGAAACTTTGACTACACATAAAACTTATATGTAAGGTAGAAATGATAGGAGGGAGTATATTGTACGTTCAAAAACGAAACAAACATTGAATACCCTTTATATATGATTTGCGAATGCTATGATCACCGGTTCAAAATTTTGAATCCGCCTTAGGTATCACGTGCCCCCACTCGTTCCCTCTCCATTTCATCTCGGGGTCCGGAGATCTATTGAAAGAGGACTAGGGTGGGTACATGCGAATGATACTCGACGGAATGTTCAAATGAGGCATGCGGGAGGATGGACTCGACTGGAGGGCGACATGATCGATGGAGAAGAGGGTTGGAGAGGAATGAGAAATAAGCAAACGCCACATGATTACACCTGAACGGCTCAAATAAACAATAAGTTGTCTCGCTTGGCCTACATAGTGAAAGGCCTAATGTGCAACGCGGAGCACTCACGCTCGAATATGGCCGGGAAAATAGGGAAACCGACATGTGGGGCACACCCTCGGGACGACGTAGCGCAGACTAGTCCAATGGAGGAGCTGGCCCACGACCTCCTCGCCACCGACAACCGTTCATGTGGGTCTTTGGGGCCAACAACGGGGTGCAGCTCCAACACCGCCTCTGGACACGACGACCGTGGTGAGCGACACGCTCATATCATCGATAGACATGGCCGGTTTCAGTGTGCCGAGGGTGGCGTTTGTGCTGTGGCATGACCAACGATATGTTTGGTTTGTGCCCAAGGTTGCCCCATCAAAGCATTGGGTAGCCAAACTTTTGGTTGAGGTATTGGTTGCCCATGATTTGGCCGACATTGGCAAGAAAAATGAACTAGAGTTGGCTAGAGTTCATTGGCATGCCAAAGAAATGGCAACCATCCAAACAAAGACCAATCTTTGGGTCATGGCCAAAATTTTGGTAAGGTGCACTTTGGCCACAATCCAAACACACCCCAACACCCGGCTCGTCGTGGATTCACGGGGTGCCTCGACGCGTCCGCGGAGTGGTGTAGCACGGCCAACTGCATCCTCTGCACTTGAGACCATGCCGGGTCGTCTTGCCTTTTCAATGACATGCGGGGATCACATTTGAGCAAAGGGCATCTCCAACGTTGCCACGACCGCAACTGACTACCCTGGCACACCAAAGCCCTCGTCCCTCGCGCCGTCGCGCGGTGTGTTCCCAGCCGGCGCCATCTGCCCGCATTCATGCCATCCATTTGTATGTCATCGTTAAGAGGCTCGGTGCCCGAGGAACCAACTCCGGCGACTTAATGACGCACCCGGACGCTTGGCCTCACTGGAATGCGCTACTTAAAGCGGCAATGCCTAGCTAACCTCCACACCATAGCGCATCGTCCTCCTACCTGACACCACATCCGCCATGACGGCAAGTGTGAACGCTCTACGGGAGAGCTTGTCTTCGGGGATGAAGCTCGAGGTCGCCGCCCTCGCTCAAGTCACCTCTCGCGACGCAATAGCGGCGTAGCCGAACGCGGATGCGACCGCACAAGCGGTGGCCACGCTGGCGGCCGACGACGGGAGCACCGTCAGCCACGCGTCCTACTTGCCGCCGTCCAACGTCCGGCACTGCCGAGGTCGGGGACTCCTCCGAGGATGAGTAGGGCATGGGAGGCGACAGGGCATGGTGTGCCAACTGGCCGGTCCGTATCCCATGTTCTACTCTTCCTCGCCGGAGACTGCACCTTCACTTCACGGGTCTTGAACCCCGCCCCCGTACATAGAGATCGCAGATGGAGGACGTCGGTCGCCGCCGTAGAATAGGTTTATGGTCGGGTTTCTTTTATTTTTCTGTCTTATAAAAGTACGAAATGTAATGAAAATCTGTTGTGTTTGCATTAATCTCGGCCGGTGTATATGAACTTTCACAATAATATACATATTGTAGGAGTACTAGTGCACGGAAGATCAAGATCTTGTGGGAGAAAAGGATGAACGAGGGAAAGCCTTATCTGCAAATGTGGAGAGGAGTGCGGGTAAATTGTCATAGTTCCCTTCCTATCCATTAGATATAGATCGGACGGCCTATATTGCAGGATGACAGGCACACCATCATCACCAACTCTGCTTTTTATTGAACCAAGACAATCTAAAAAACCCAACTAAGCCAACCTCCCAGCATATCGCGCGGGAAAAGACCCGGCCGTGCCGTTTTAGTCGGGATTACCGGATTACTAGTAGTAGTATCGATGGATCGCGCGAAGCAATTTTTTTTGAGGGGGCGAAGCACCTAGTTTAAAAGGAAAAAAGGCGGTACACTCACAGCACTCCTGTCACGGTCGCATTGCACCCCACACACGTTCGGCCTGCACACGGCTCACGCAAACGGAACGCGCTTCGGCTTGCCTCTTCACTGACACATGGGACTGCACTTGGAGAAACCGACCATGCGCCAAACTCCCCCAGCCCACCGCGCAAAAATCCTCCCCCCCACAAAAATTCCCCCCAAATTCGATTCAACCGCCCTTCGGCCAAATATTCCCCAAACCCCCTCCCCCCGTCCCCCCTCCACTCCATTCGCTCCGCCAAAGCCGCCCTCCCCGCCGCGCTGATACGTCGGCTCCGCGGTTCGTCGAGGGGACGCACGCCGATCCTCTCGCTCCCACAGTACGCTCTCGTAGACTGCCGTCCTCTAGCCGCGCTGCCACCTCTGGCTACGTTCTTGTGGAGGCACACGGCGGTCAGCGCCGCCACCGCTGGCGACGTTCGTGTGGAGACGCACGGCGGTCAGCTTCTCCCATGGTACGCGCATTCTAGACTGAGGCCCCGTTCATGTCGATGTAGCGCTGAGTGTTAGCTGATAGACGCTGTTAATCTCACTGTTTGCCGAAGTAGTTTACTGTCAATATGCTCTGCTTAAGAAGCTTCCTTGCCCTGTTCTGCACTCAATCTGCTTAGCTGAGATGGCATGCCAAGGCCGATTAGTTGCTAAAATATCCTGCTATATATTTATTGTGACGTAGATTGCCATGGTCTAGTAGCCAATCTGTTAGGTGAAATAGCTCTACACCATTTTATACTCGATCTTTGTTGCTGCGATGGCCTTCGATAGTTCGATGGCTATGTGCTCGGGCTCATTGACTGCTGAAACAGCCTGCCATAATTTAGCACTCAAATCTGTTTGCTGAATTAGCTTTACATATATTTCGTTACTTAGATATGCTCGTCCAAATATCTTGCCATAGCTTTAGACATCGACCTAGGTATTTTTTTTCTGGACTTCATAAAAAATCATATATGTTTTTACTGTAATATCTAGTAGAAAAACTAATTTGTATGTCTAACAGATGGACAGGACTTGGATAACTTCTGCTCAAAGATTCTCCGCTGCATATGTCGAGGGGGTTGAAAACTTCATGAACTTTATCAGAGCTGAGTACGGTGGTCCGAAATCAGATGTGCTCTGCCCGTGTAGTAGTTGTATGAATTCAGTTGTGCAAAATCATCTACACTTTTATGGGATGTCGGTCACATATACTAGGTGGGTTCATCATGGTGAAGCTGTGAACGTCAATGTTATTGACTACATGGAAGCAGCAGATCACCATCTTGATCTGCCTGATGAGGAGGAGGTGGTGGTGGCGGAGCCAGTGAGTTTGACCAACATTGAAACAATGCTACGAAATGCTCGTGCATTCCGTGAACTTTCACCTGCAGAAGAAAAACGGTGGGCCCGCATGTTGGAACAATGCAACGTTGTTGTCACCCCAGGAAATAAGCTATCAGTATTCTTAGCTATGGTCACCTTTCTTCAGGTGAAGACATCTGAGCGGATGACCAACAAATCATTCGATGCAATGTTGGCTGCTTTCCGCAAATCTTTCCTAGATGCATCTGAGCTGCCACAAACCTACAGTAAAATGAACAATTTCCTTCGTGTAGTTGGAATTGGATATGATATGATCCATGTTTGTAAGAATAATTGTGTTCTGTTCCGGAAGGATTATGCCAACTTAAGTGAATGCCCAAAATGCAAATCATCAAGATGGAAAGATGGCGATGCTGTGAAGAGGGTTCCTCATAATGTTCAGAGACATTTTCCAATTACACCAAGATTGCAGAGGTTATTTCATGATGCTGAAACAAGAGAGGATGTACTGTGGCATTCTAGGAACCAGGAGTACAGAGATCAGAATGTAATGAGCCATCCATCTCATGGTAGTGAGTGGAAAAGCTTCAATGATAAACACAAAGAGTTTGCTGCTGACCCGAGAAACATTAGACTTGGCTTAGCTTCAGATGGATTTAACCCATTTGGCCACCAGAGCGCCACATATAGCATGTGGCCAGTGCTTGTTATCCCTTACAGCATGCCTCCAAATGTCTGCACCAAAGAATCAAACTACATGATGGCCTTGCTCATCCCAGGTCCAAAAAGTCCTGGAAAGGATTTTGATTTGTTCATGGAGCCTCTTGTGGAGGAACTTCAACAGCTATGGAAGGGTGTTCTCACTCGAGACCTATATAGCAGCCCACCAGCTGATTTCTTTCTACATGCTGTTGTAATTTGGTGCATCCATGATTATCCGGCTTTGGGCACTATGTTAGGGCGAACGACACATGGTTACAATGCATGTGTTCGCTGTGACAGGAATCCGCTGTCATACGCAATACTTAGCAAGATCTGTTACATTGGACACCGTCGTTTCCTTGCCAAGGACAAGTCGCATCCTAGAAAATACCGAAGACATGTGTTCAATGCAAAGCATGAAAACCATGATGCGCCAAAGAGGCTCACCGCCGATGAGTTGCAAGTGGAATTAGAGAAGGTCAGGCATATTACACCAGCAAACCATCCTGGTAATGGTAGCAGGAAAAGGAAGCATGGCACGGTAGAAGAGAGATTATTGTTTACCCGCAGGTCCACTTTGTGGGACTTGGAGTATTGGAAAGATTTGGATCTGCGGCATAATCTTGATGTGATGCACATCGAGAAAAATATATGTGACAGCATTATCGGCACACTTCTTAACATTGAAGGCAAGACGAAAGATACCTAAAAATCTAGGATTGATTTGACACACCTGGGTATCAGAAAGGATTTGCAGGTGCAAGATGAAGGTAAACCACGGGATATGGCACCAGCTGTGTACGTCTTGGACAAGGTAAAAAGAAAAGAATTCTGTGAGGTCCTGTCACGTGTGAGATTCCGACATGGATTTGCTTCCAACCCTGAAAGGAGAGTTATTGCAGATGGAAACAAGGTACAAGGGTTGAAAACTCATGACTGCCATGTCCTACTTCAAAGGGTTTTACCTGTTATCCTCAGAGGATTGGGCCGCCCTGACTTATACAGAGCAATTGCAGAGTTGGGACAATTCTTCAGGGAACTCTGCAGTAGAAATATCAGGATAGATGCTTTGGAGCATCTTAGAGACAAGATACCAACTATCCTATGCGACCTTGAGAAGATATATCCTCCAGCCTTCTTTGATGTGATGGTGCATTTGGCTGTTCATCTACCTGATGAGGCACTACTTAGAGGTCCAGTACAGTATGGCTGGATGTACCCTATTGAAAGGCAGCTAGGCACTTTCAAGGGCTATGTTAGGAACAAAGCTAGACCCGAGGGTTCCATTGTAGAGGCCTACATTGCTACAGAAGCGTTGACATTCTGCTCAAAATACATTGAAACAGCTGATCAATTTAGCAAAGAGGTGGGTGAAGACAATCCCGGGCTCAATGTTTTCGATTATTCTGTTCAAGTTACAGGGAAGAGTCGACAAGAGGACAATCCTAAAGATTTGGACAAAATGGTTTGGTATGTGTTGAATAACTGTCCTGAGATACTACCTTATATCAAGTAAGTGCAATACTGCAGCTTATACATCGTAATCTACTAAACTTGCAGCACATTCTTATATTTTTAGATGTTTGACGCGATCACTATGTTGTGCAGCATGTACAAAGAGGAGTTACTGCCGCAAAATCCAAGAAACATTGACAAACTGGTTATGACAGGATTTGCGAAATGGTTCAAGAACCATGTAAGCTTTTGAAGTGCACTGTCAGTTTTTTAATATATTGAGTACATAAGATGATCAGCTTGTCTATTTTCTAACCATAGGTTAAGAAGATGCGGGAGGATGGGCAGGCAGTTGATGATGCCCTTTACTCACTAGCAATGGGTCCTGATACTCGGGTAAGACATTATGAATCTTGCGTTGTTGGAGATGTGCGCTACAACACCCTTGCATGAGACGAAGGCAGGAAGACACAAAACAGTGCCATCATGAGCACGGATACGTATGACAAAGAGACAACTGAAATATATGCTAACATAACAGACATTGTTCAGTTGTAGTATATCTCTAGTTTCGAGGATCATCGGTGCATGGTTCTATTGTGCTGTCGTTGGTATAACCTGTTTTCCAGGATCACAAAACCCAGAGCTGATGATTATTTCAAATCCATCAATGTCAAGGCGGCGTACCAGACCAACGAGCCTTTTATTTTGGCAAATCAAGCCACACAGATATTTTTCTTGGAAGACACATTTGCACGTAGCGATGACTGGAGAGTATTGCAAAGGTTTGAGCAGAGGAATTCGTTTAATGAAGTTGCACAACAAGATGATGCTTACACTGCTCCTGATGTACAAGATAACACAGATGTTCCTAATATCTTTGAGAACCATCACGTCAATGACGCCGGCGAAAAGATTGCCTATCGTGCTGTGGACATACAAGAGTTGATCAAGAAGAAGCCAGCGTTCGAGGACGTTGAGGACGAAGAAGAAGATGACACCGTGGGGAATTACGATTCAGATTGATACACATGGCGAAGATGTTGACGCTGCTGCTGTGGATGATGATTACATTTCTTTTGTCGTATTTGCCTGTCAGAAGACGTTTTTTTATCTACTATGTGAAATTGTGTTTGCTATGACAACTGAAACCTGATGAACATGTTGTTTAGTATTTTGCTGTGAGAACATCACTTGTTATGTATGCTGATTTGTGTTTCCGTTAATAGAAATCATTAGATGTTCACAACACTATGCCCAGCCTGCTACACATGTTTCATTCATTACTAGGTTCAGCAAAGTGCTCATGTCGTAGCCACTGAATACATCACGAGTGCTACATACACTGCAAATAAAGAGACAATCATCCTACAGAGCACATCGATTTTGCCCATTATCTTCACAAGCTCTTTCATCTCCTCATTGCTGTCAAGGCTGTTCAGCAGCTGTTGCTTGGCCATGATCAGAGGAACTGTGTCTTTAACCTTCTGCTCTGCATCTTCCTCTTCTGCCATTCCTTCAGTTACTTGTCCAACACCCCAACCTGCTGGTACTGGGATTCCTCGGCTAACCAAATAATCAACGTAGTTGCATTCCCCCACATCAGCAACTTCCCAGAAATACAAATCACACGAATCTTCCCTTTTCTGCATGAATCAAATTGGAAGATCATCAACCAAACTATTAAAAAAATCAGCAACTGAAAGCAACAGAACAACACTTAAGCATATTATTACCCCATGATTCGGGCATTTCTAGAAGACTCGGCCAGGGTTGCGGATTGTGGTTGAGACTCGACGGATGACTCTGCATGATTTGCAGCAGTGGCACCACACAAACGGCAGTGGGTTGCGATGAGCAATCGGCTGCGGTGTGCGTGCCGGCAGGGGTGTGATGAGACCCACAGGCGATGGTACGGGTGGCGACTTGGCGCATATCTGGTTGTTGCCTGCTGAAGAGCAGGTGGACAAGCAGCCAGCGGACATGGTTGCTGCGGCCAGAGCTTCTGATGCTAGGCAGAGTAAGTAGAGAAGAGGAGAAGCGAACGTTGGATATGTCAGTTTCATTACTTGCAGAGTAGCATAGCACCATATATAGTCATAGTCTAGGTTTGGATTCGAAGCAGCTACAGGAGCACGTCTTTCTTTTTTCTAAAACTCGACAACGTCTCTTTACTGGTACACTAGCTTGTTCTGTACGCCTTCCCAAGTCTTTGATTTTCTTTCCCTTTTTTTGCGAGGAAGGAAGGAAGACAAAATTGAGAGTTCCTCGGACTCTAACCCAAGACCTCTCGGTTGAAAACCAAGGGTCCTAGTCACTTATGTGGCGAACGTTCCTTGTGAGGAGGACGGCAGATGAACACATTTTCCTCGCAGTTTTCTTCCTATATATAAAAAAGTATGCTACTTGGTGTCCGCTTAGTCAAAAAACGATTGTGCCAACCTTGATCGTTGGATTGACATTCAACGTCTGCCGCGTTTCTTCAGTCTCTTCTTCCTCGAGCCGCCAAAGCCAAACCAGCGCCGATGGGACCACCTGCTCCCGCCTCCCATGGCTGGCTGTGATCTTCCCCGACTCCTGTTCGTTCCCGTCCAAGGCCTCACCATCGTCCTCCGCGCTCGCCGCGGCACAGCCCTCCGGTGTTGTCAACATGGTCAACCACCGAGAGGAATAAGGAGGTGACTGTACATGGTGAGGATGACAGTAGGGACCTAGCAGCGCGCGCAGTAATTTTATTTTTTCGGGACGGAGAAGGGTATCAACTGGGTTGTGCGGGACCCGTGGCCCTTCTAGCCCAGGCTTTTATTTCATATGTTTAGCACATGACCAGCCCAGTTTGTTTTTTCCCTTCTGAAAAATGGCTAGCCAGCTATTTTGTTTTTTGCAGAATAACCAACATAGGCCTACTTGCTTTTCTATGCCCTGCTGGGCCGGAAATCTTTCAAGACGAGGAGGGATGCATTTTGCCCGGAAAACAGGCTATAAGTAATAAGAAATGGGCTATAAGTAATAAGAAATGGGCTATAAGTAATAATAAATGGGCTATAAGTAATAATAAATGGGCTGTAAAATGAAAAAAATACAGCAAACAGGCAATTAGTTCCCAAATACTGTTTTCTTTCGGATTTTGATATTTTAAATTTCATTGTTTTTGTGCGGGTAAAATTTCATTGAATTTAAATTAAGGTATATTTAGATTTAAAATTAATTTGAATCCGGCTAGAAATTTTGGGCTATATGCTGTTTGGGACAGATTTGGAGGCTGACTTGTGGGTCTACTAGGTTGACGTGTACTTTGGCTTTGTCAACTTAGTCCACAAACGATTCTAGCAGCAGTGACCGTTGGATGTTAATCCAACGGCCGTGCTGCTTCTTCAATATCTGATCTTCTTGCTCCAGCCGCCCAAACCAGCTCTGGTGGGACTGCCTGCTCCCGCCTCCCGTGGCCGGCTGTGCTGCCTCACAGGCCGCACCGCCCCACCCTACTTCATTGCTGGCCAGGCCATTCCTCTACTCACACACACCTCCTGTTATTTTCCGGCGACGACAGCCGGACTAGTAAACCCTCGTACTACCCACCGCGTGGGAAACCATTGCCAAGTCTTCCCCGGCTCCGTGTCGTTCCCTTCCTAGGCCTCGCCCTCGTCCACCGCCATGGTGCTCTCAGCGCGGCCTGGTCAACGTGGTCAACGAACGACATCCATCGGCCATGGACTGTACACGCAAAATAATGATTCCTCCACCTGACAGCTGGGACCCACCGGAAGGGCCTTTGTATTTCATGAAAAAAACGTTGCCCCCACTGACATGTCGGACCCACCAGCTATATCTTCGCACGCAAGGAAGTGCCTCCTTATTACGCACAAAAAAATGAATACCCACCCTGCTAGATGGGACCCACCATAGTGGGAGGATGACTTGTGGGCCAACTAAGTTGACGGGGACGGAGGGCTTTGTCAACTTAGTCAATATGAACGATTCTAGCTCCAGTGCCCGTACGATGTCCATCCAACGGCCATAGTGCTTCTTCAACCTCTAGTCTTCTTGCTCCAGCCGCCCAAAGCAGCGCCGGTCGTGCCGCGTGATCCTGCCTCTCGTGGCCGGCTGTGATGCCGCGGAGGCCTCACCGCCCCTACTACTCCCACCGTTGGCCCAGGGTATCCCTGTACTCACCCACACCCCCTGTTATTCTGCGGCGACGGCAGCCTCACGCCGCAGCCGAACCAGTGAACCCTTGTACTCCTCTCCGCGTGGGCTACCACTGCTGCGTCTTCCCCGGCTCCGCGTCGTCCCCTTCCTAGGCCTCGCCTTCGTCCACACCACCGCTGAGGGAGTCCTGGATTAGGGGGTGTTCGGATGGCCGTACTATGACCTTTGGCCGAACTCCCGGACTATGAAGATACAAGATTGAAGACCTCGTCCAATGGCCGGATGGGACTTTCCTTGGCATGGAAGGCAAGCTTGGCGATACGATATGAAGATCTCCCCCCATTGTAACCGACTCTGTGTAACCCTAGCCCTCTCCGGTGTCTATATAAATCGGAGAGTTTTAGTCCGTAGGACGAACAACAATCATACCATAGGCTAGCTTCTAGGGTTTAGCCTCTCTGATCTCGTGGTAGATCAACTCTTGTAATACCCATACCATCAATATTAATCAAGCAGGAGTAGGGTTTTACCTCCACCGAGAGGGCCCGAACCTGGGTAAAAACATCGTGTCCCTTGTCTCCTGTTACCAGACGCACAGTTCAGGACCCCGTACCCGAGATCCGCCGGTTTTGACACCGACATTGGTGCTTTCATTGAGAGTTCCTTTGTGTCGTCATTGACAGGAAGGATGCCGCACCCCGTCTTTAAAGACGACGCTATTGCTAAAGGAGCTTTGGCTGTCGGCCAAACTCTCCAGATAGGCAGTTTTTTGATGACCGCTTGTTCAGCCGCTGCACCGGCGATGACCTCTCAGGTCATCGAAAACAATCTCCAGATCAGCTCGGAACTCACCGAGAAGTTAGATCTGATGGAGCTCTCTTCCCTAAACGAGCTCTTGGATCGCATCGCCGCCCTGGGAGTCGCTACAGAATACGGCCAGATTGGGCTTAAACCCAATCAGAGAGAGATCGACTCTCCCCATGTCACCCACCACGTTGAAGTGGTGGAAGAACAATGCGGCGAATCCCCACCCATCCTAAGGACCAGATGTGTCCGGATTCCCGACCCCTCCAAGCCGGACAACCGCGGAGGGGAGGACGTCGCCCAAGCCCCGAACCTAAAGTCAGGCAGCAGGCCGGACTCATTGAACAACGTCCAAGAAATCCGAATTCGGAATTCTCTTGGCCCCTGAGTCTTAGATCAGGCGAGGTTCCGGATTTAAATCCACCCGCCCACCCAAATATAAGGGACTTATCCCAAATACGGCAAGAGCCCGGGGAAACAGTACATCACTACTAGGCCAGATTCCTCCTGGTTATGAACAGGATAAAGGACTGCCGTGAGGAGGACGCAATTTCGTTCTTCTGTAACAACTGCACGGACATCGGAATCCTCAACGCCATAAGTCGCCGCGAAATTACATGCTTCGCCGACTTGACATCCATAGTACGAAAGTATTGTGTGACAGAAAGCGTTCGGAAACCGAAACGAAATTCTAGGACAATCCGACCCTGAATACAATCCCAGTCTGAAACAAAAGGGCGCATTATCGCGAGGCACCTGAGCCAAACCGCAAAAAACAAAAACCCTCTATAGGGTATGGGACCGTACTGGAGGGATGGCTCAATGGACCCTGTAAAATTCATAGTTCAGGGGAGGTCGCACCAACTCACAGCCTTAGAGCATGTTGGATACTCCGGCAGGTGGCCAAGAGTGGCGAGGAGCTTTTAACTCCAGAATCCGCAGAGCACCATCCCAGAAACGCCAGTACGGTGTCAACAGTCTTCGAGACTTTCACATCAAACAATGCAAGGAAGCGAATGCTCCGCAGCCTTGCCAAAGTCTAGCAAGTAGCAACATTAAATCCATGGAGTGACACGGCTATTACTTTTAATGCCAGTGACGAACCTAAATTCCGGTCAGCCCGAGCACCAGCTGCACTGGTCCTCAGTCCGATAGTGGACGGCTTCCGGCTTACAAAGGTACTCATGGATGGTGGTAGCAGATTGAACCTCATCTATGAGGAAACACTGCGAAAAATGGAAATAGACTGGAGCCGCATTGAGCGAAGCAACACAACCTTTAGAGGAATAATCCCCAGCCGGGAAGCATGTTGTTCAGGGAAAATCACACTGGACGTGGTGTTCGGCACGCCGGATAATTACAGATCCAACGAGGTCACATTTCAAGTGGCCCCGTTCAGCAGCGGATACCACGCTCTGTTAGGGCGAGAAGCATTCACAATTTTTCAAGCTATACCCCATTACAGGTACATGAAGCTTAAAGTTCCTGGATCCAACGGAATTATCACCCTTGCTAGTGATCCGGACATAGCGCTCCATGCCGAAAACAAGACAACCGCACTGGTCCTCGAAGCATTATCTGAAGCCCTAGCGGCTGAGGAACTAACTGTGTTGCGCTCCACGGTGGACAGGGACGACGTGATACTCGACAAGAGATCCAAGTCCACCTCCTTCAAGCCGGCAGACGAAATAGTCAAGTTTCAAGTCCATCCAACGGACACCACAAAAACGGCCTCCATCGGGGCACACCTAAGACCTGATGTAGACGCCGCACTCAGAGAATTCCTATGAGAAAATTGGGACATTTTTGCCTGGCACCCTTCAGACATGCCAGGAATCCCACGCAGGCTGGCCGAGCACAGCCTGAACATCCTGAAAGGGTTCAAGCCTGTTAAGTAGACTCTTCGGCGTTTCTCCGAACCCAAGAGACAAGCCATGGGAGAGGAGCTAGCAAAACTACTGGAAGCCGGATTCATGAGAGATATAAAACATCCGTACTGGCTGGCAAACCTGGTGATGGTACCAAAGAAGGACAAATCCTGGCGCCTATGCGTCGATTTCAAAGACCTAAATAAGGCCTGCCCAAAGGATCCCTCCCCCCTCCCCGAATTGATAAAATCATCGACACCACTGCAGGACACGATTCATTGTGTTTCCTCGATGCATACTCTGGCTACCACCAAATCAAGATGGCAAAGTCAGACCAAGCCGCAATGGCATTCATCACCCCATACGGCCCATTCTGCTTCAACACGATGCCCTTTGGGCTCAAAAACGCCGGCGCGACATATCAGCGCATGATTCAGACATGTCTGGCCAACCAGATCGGCAAAACAGTTGAAGCGTACGTAGATGACGTGGTCATCAAATCCAAGCATATCTAAACTCTAGTAGATGACTTGAGGCTCACATTCGACAATCTCCGAGCATATGACATCAAGCTCAACCTAGAAAAATGCGTTTTCGGCGTACCAGCCGGAAAGCTCTTGGGCTTCATTGTATCCGGTAGAGGAATTGAGGCAAACCCAGCCAAGATCCAAGCTCTGTCGCAATTGGATATCCCAAAAGACCTCAAGCAAATACAAAAATTGACTGGATGCATGGCGGCTCTAAGCCACTTTATCTCCCGCTTAGGAGAAAAGGCATTACCCCTTTATCGCCTCCTGCGGCGCACCGAACACTTCGAGTGGACGGATGCCGCCACTGCCGGACTCGAAGAAATCAAAGCCATACTGGCAACAAATCCGGTCCTGGCGGCGCCCAACACGGGCGAACCAATGCTATTATACATCACAGCAACCCATCAAGCTGTAAGCGCGGTGCTCGTCGTTGAAGGACGGACACAAGTTTCCTCTCCAAAAACCAGTTTACTACGTGTCCACTGTCCTAACTCCATGCAAGTCACGGTACCCACATTATCAAAAGATAGCATACACAGTGTTCATGGCATCTCGGAAGCTGCAACACTATTTCCAAGAGTGTTCAGTAACAGTGGCATCCGAAGTACCTCTTAATGATATTATAAACAACCGCGACGCAACGGGCCGGATTGCCAAATGGGCCATTGAGCTCCTCCCATTAGATATAACTTACAAGCCACGGCGAGCCATCAAATCACAGGTTTTGGCTGACTTCATCGCCGAATGGACCGAAGCCAAACTCCCTAAAGAGTACGGCGCATATTCCAACTGGATCATGCACTTCGACGACTCCAAAATGTTGGCTGGCCTGGGGGCTGGCGTCATCCTGACGTCCCCTACAGGAGATACAGTCCAGTACGTACTTCAGATAATGTACACGGACTCCAACAACGGAGCCGAATACGAGGCCCTTCTACATGGCCTCCGGATAGCAGTCTCCATGGGCATTCAGCGCTTAGAGGTCCGCGGGGATTCAAACCTTGCGATATCTCAAATAAATGGAGACTTTGACGCCAAGGATCCGAAAATGGCATCTTATTGCAGCGTCGTGTTAAAGATGTCAGCTCGGTTTGAGGGGCTCGAATTTCACCATATAGCCCGAGAGAACAACCAGGCAGCAGACGTGTTGGCACACATCGGCGCAAAGCGCGATGCCGTCCCTCCCAACATCTTCCTAGAGAGGCTTTTCAAGCCATCCGTATCATGGGAGGGGGAGTCCGGAAACAACAACCCGAACACAACCACACTGCCCCTCAACGAAGCAACACCGTCAGCCCACACAATAATGGTAGTCATTGCCCCGTGGACAGAACCATTCCTAGCCTACCTAACTAGGCAGGAACTTCCCGAGGACCAAAATGAGGCCCGCTGCATAGTACGGTGATCTAAAGCCTACAAAGTCCACGAGGGAGAGCTTTATAAGAAAAGCACAACCGGAGTCCTTCAAAGGTGTATCTCCGATGAAGAAGGGCGAAATCTTCTGCTTAAATTCATGCCGGACTCGGCGGGTACCACGCCGCAGCCCGGGCCCTTGTAAGCAAGGCCTTCCGTACCGGATTTTATTGGCCGACGGCCCGGGCAGACGCTCAGGACTTAGTGCAACGATGCGTCGGCTGCCAATTATTCACTAATCAAAGCCACATGCCGCCTACCGCCCTACAAACCATACCCATTACCTGGCCTTTTGTGGTCTGGGGGCTTGACATGGTTGGACCCCTTAAAGGAGGAACCCACAAGAAAAAATATCTACTGGTTATGGTGGACAAATTCACTAAATGGATAGAGGCCAAGCCTGTAAAGACGGCCGAATCCGGACTGGTGATAGACTTCATATCCGGGGTTGTACACCGTTACGGCGTCCCCCACAGCATCATAACTGAAAACAACACAAACTTTACGGCCGACGAAGTTAAACTCTGGTGCAAAAACATGGGCATCAAGCTCGACTACGCTTCAGTCTATCACCCACAAACTAAGGGTCAAGTCGAACGAGCCAACGGTCTTATTATGAGCGGCATCAAACCCAGACTAGTGCGATCCCTCAAGGAATCCAACACGCACTGGGTAGAGGAGCTTGACTCCATACTCTGGGGGCTACAGACCACGCCGAATCGCACTACCGGATTCACACCATTTTTATGGTGTACGGCGCAGAGGCAGTTCTGCCCTGCGACATAATCCATGACTCACCTCGAGTGCGCATGTATGAAGAAAGAGAAGCCGAGCTCGATCGGCAGGACAGCTTGGACGCATTGGAGGAGGAGCGCGACGTGGCAAAAGCTCGTTCCGCATTCTATCAATAGCATGCTCGAAGATATCAAAGCAGAGAAGTACGGGCCAAAACTTACAATGTTGGCGAACTAGTTCTACGCCTGCCGAACAAGAAAAAGGACAAACTAAAGCCCAAATGGGAGGGTCCCTTCATAATCGACCAAGTACTGACTGGTGGAGCGTACCGTCTGCGAAACGCATCGGACAACTAACTCGAGCCGAACCCATGGAACGCAGCACGCCTACGAAGATTCTACGCCTAGCGCCGGACTCCGTGTTCGTCTCCTTCCTTTGCCCCCTTTTTATTTTTTCACATTAGCTGTCTGGCATTTCTCTCCTTCTCCCTACCCTTTTTTCTCCCAAGCCCTTAGGGGCTTGCTTGCGCATTGTTCGCACATACTTGACGCGCCACCCGCGCTCATCATACCTGGGGGCTTCTTTATCAAAAGTTTATATAAATGGGCCTCATGCCCAAAACATGTGTGACACTTCCGCATGAACCTTTTATACACCATTATATGCATCGATATGACTTAAGTTTTGGCCAAGCTGGGTTGCCTAGCTCCTGTGCTTACCCCTACGTTCCCGTTCGTTCGGCTAGGTGGTAAAGGGAGCACCTCTGCGATTGTTACTGCCGGGTTAGCCGGGTGTGTACCTCAGACTGGGTGAAGCCGAAAGCTAGCGTTCTTAAGGGAATATTCGGTCGGTGAACTAAAAGATGATTTTTCTTGTTTATTTATCTGCCCCCAGATGCTTTTCTGCTCTTTTTAGCAGTTCGGACAAGCACTTTAGGGCATGCCTCCCAGGGAAAGGAACCCCTAACGGAACTATTCTCCCTGGAAGATGTTTCTTACTAACCATGTAATATAACATAACTAGTTGGGCACTTGTCTGCTAAAGCAATTATGACCCCTACGCCTTTTCTCCATGCATGCTCCGGTTCTTACATAACCGAGAGGGTATTCGGACACACTTCGGACTATAGGGTCCAGAGGTCGAAGCGAAAATGTCCGCAATGACAAACGATCTACAATCCGGCTAGAAGGCATTTTTCATGTCATTTTAAATTACAGAGTCAATCCGACTCGGTATATTCTTCTTCAATACCATCCAACAGGCGGTCTAATTTACAGTCCTGTTGAGAATACTTTGCAGCCAGCTCTACCTGGCCATATACCAAGCTGACAGGGATCTCCTTTCCGTCAGGACCCATAGGGCCGACCTCGGCCATGTGGTTCGGGTCAGCCTTCGTGTACCGAGTCTTCACCATGGCCCAGGCCTCCCTGGCACCTTGACGACAGGCCGATATCTTCCACAACCAGAAGCGCTGCCGCACTCCCTCCAGCTTCTTTGCAAGCTCCCCAAGGCCTTCGGGCGCGGAGAGGGATGGCCACATAGCCTGGATGACGCCCTGCATTGCCTGCCAAACTCGTTCGTGCAGTTGCAACAGCTCGGGAAGAAGGTCCCCCGATGAACTGGGCATTTCCTCCGCAGGACGACCTGTCAGCAGACCTACAGACATAGCTCTGTCAATCGACTTCTTCGCCGATTTTTTTTTCGAGAATTTGTTCAAGCACTTACTAAAAATGCCGCGTCGAAGTCGCCGATTCTCCTTTACGGAAGCAGACAGCTGAATACGAACATCCTTTAGTTCCTCGCCCAGCTGGGTATTGGCGTCTTGAAGTTTGTTCTTCTCTTGCCTCACCCTTGTCAGCATGCTCTCGCCAGCCTTTAGTTGGCGTAGGAGCTGTTGCTTGTCCGGATTTACTCCGGCCCCATCTGCACTGTTATCGTCAGAATTTCACACATGCCGTACTTCACAACGGGATTATTTTTGCGAGCATATATTACCTGAGGGGGTCCCCTTGGAAATAGCTGAAGCGGCCAGTGCGGCCTCAAGTTTGGCCTTGCACTCTGCCAGCTCCTGAGACAGTTGTGTGTTCTTCTCTATAAGACCCTGCATAACATATGATCCTTAAAACAGTTATCTTAACTATTTCAAGTCTCGGGGGCTACTGACATATATAACCATCAGATTTACTCACCCATATGTCTTTTACATACTGCTCTATGGCTCTGGCTAGACCATTTTGAGCGGCACGGAGGTACACATTTCCCGTATTAAAGGCGTTCAATGCCTCTGGGGGAAAACATGCGTCCTGAAGAACAGTCCGGCGATGCCTGTGGTTCATGGCACTCTCCACCTCTGAATTGGTGGCAGATAGCCCGTCTGCATCCTCTGTCGGAGGAACGCACGATGCGCGCCCCGTGTCCGCCTCCGCTTCCGGACCCGACTTTGAAGTCTGTTCGGTGGATATACTCCGGCGGGCTCTCTTCTTCCTAAGGAGAACATGGGCATTAGCGTGATTTGAGGGCATAAACCCTAGGCGTTAAATTCGCACGTTGTACCGTTGCACCGGAGTCTCGATCTGGTCCGCACTTCTTTTTGGCCCGCCTGGCTTCAGCGGCCCTGGTTGGCTACCCACCGCGGGCCCGGCACTCCGCCTCAAGGATTTCCCCTGCAAAATGAAACACTATTGGTTTGCAGCATTTAAAATAAGGCATGGATGGATCTCCTTCAAAGTATAGGGACTTCGGTCTCGGTTACCTTTGAGGCTGGAAGTAGTCCGGGATAGTCGGCCGTAATGGCCACTAAGGTGTTGTCCTTACTCAATTGGTGAAACACCCCATCAATTAACTCCACACATAAGTCCGAATCCTCTTGAGAATCCGGATCGAGGGACCATTCTGGGTCCTCGGGCTGTGGGGGAGGGCTGTTGATCTCCTTCACCATCTGGCGTAGCTCGTGCGTTAATATCGTCAGACTAAGTACTCAATTATGGGAATTTCAAAAGCAGGTAGATAAGTGAAAGTGTTCGCTTACCCAGCTCGGAGGGCTATACATGGAGAATCCGCCCCGTGGGTTGACACAGAGGAATTCCTCCTCTTCTCCCTTGTACAAAGTGGATAAGATCTTCGTTAGAGTGGCAGCCGAATCTGGTCCCTTGCGACCGCACCGGGTGGCGTCGTCCTCCCCGTTGAAATCCCACATGGGGTGGCCTCTGTACTGAAGCGGCTGCACCCCCCGCGTAATGCATGTGGCCATGACCTCGATCATGGTCAATCCGGAATGAGCCAACAATCTTATCCGGCTCATCAAGTAAAGGACGTCCCTGTCAGTTTCCCTTTGAGGATTCCGTGGGCGCCAGCTCAGGCGTTTCTTTAATGGAGCGTTGTTAAACTCAGGGAGGCCGATCTGCACAGGGTCCGGCAAGGGGACGTCATCCATATAAAACCATTCCGAGGGCCAGTCCTCGGACGCCTTCTTAGGGGTACCGGATAGGTATCCGGTCCCGGCGATGCGCCATAGTTCGGCTCCGCCCACTTGATAAATCGACCCCTCCTGAGAGTGGGGCACAAGGCAGAACAACCTCTTCCACAGTGCGAAATGGGCCTCGACGCCCAAGAATAGCTCGCAGAGGGCCACAAAGCCCGCAACGTGCAGTATGGAGGCAGGTGTGAGATTGTGTAGCTGGAGGCCATAGAACTCCAGTAGACCTCGGAGAAACGGATGAATTGGAAATCCGAGTCCCCTTATTAAATAAGGAACTAGGCACACCCTCTCTCCTTGATAGGGATTGGGGACGCTCTCCGCCGCCATAGGTGACAATCCCGGATCGAACTAGGACCATATATGCCGGGGGGAGTAGCCCCTTGGATTGAAGCACTACTAGCTTGCTATGCAAGACGGAGCATCTCTCCAAATCCTCAGGCTTGGGGCTGGGAGCGCGAGAAGAGGAGCCGCGTCGGCTGTCCATGATGGAATGGATTTTCTGGTCAGAAGCGCTCCGATGAAAGCTTGCGAAGGGGAGATGGTGTGGTTCGGATCTAGATCCTCGTCTCTTTTTATATAGGCAGCTTATTTGAGAAGCTAGGGGGGAAAATGTAAAAATACCCTGGCTTTTCGCATTCGTTCGACACGTGGAAGATGGCCTTTATTGGACGTGGAAGCCAAGGAGCGCAACATTTATCAGAAGCCGGACACTATTCTACAAGTATATGGAGTTGGAGAAGAACCCGCCTTGCAATGCCGAAGACAATTTGTGCGCCGGACTCGTCGTCATTGAAGCCTGGTTCAGGGGCTACTGAGGGAGTCCTGGATTAGGGGGTGTCCGGATGGCCGGACTATGACCTTTGGCCGAACTCCCGGACTATGAAGATACAAGATTGAAGACCTCGTCCCGTGTCCAGATGGGACTTTCCTTGGCGTGGAATGCAAGCTTGGCGATACGACATGAAGATCTCCTCCCATTGTAACCGACTCCGTGTAACCCTAGCCCTCTCCGGTGTCTATATAAACCAGAGAGTTTTAGTCCGTAGGACGAACAACAATCGTACCATAGGCTAGCTTCTAGGGTTTAGCCTCTCTGGTCTCGTGGTAGATCAACTCTTGTAATACCCATACCATCAATATTAATCAATCAGGAGTAGGGTTTTACCTCCACCGAGAGGGCCCGAACCTGGGTAAAAACATCGTGTCCCTTGTCTCCTCTTACCATCCGCCTAGACGCATAGTTCGGGACCCCCTACCCGAGATCCACCGGTTTTGACACTGACAAACGCCCTGGTGCTCTCGGCGCGGCGTGGTCAATGTGGTCAACGACCGACTTCCATCGGAAGAGTACTGTACGTGGAGAGGCTGACAGCTGGGTCCAAGCGGCCGCAAGGAAGTGCCTCCTTATTACGCGCAAAATAATTATTCCTCCACCTGACAGCAGGGACCCACCGGATGGGCCACCTTATTTCACGAAAAAAACGTTTGCCCCCTGACTGCTGGGACCCACCGGACGGGCCAGCGTATTTCGCGAAAAAAACGTTCCCCGCGCTGTCAGCTCGGACCCACCGGAAGTGCCTCCTTATTACGCACAAAAAAATGAATACTCCCCTTGCTAGCTGGGATCCACCATGGTGGGAGGCTGATTGTGGGCCTACTAAGTTGACTGGGACGGGGGCCTTTGTCAACTTTAGTCAATATGAACGATTCTAGCTCCAGTGACCGTACGATGTCCATCCAACGGCCGTAGTGCTTCTTCAACCTCTGGTCTTCTTGCTCCAGCCGCCCAAAGCAGCGCCGGTCGTGCCGCATGCTCCTGCCTCCCATGGCCGGCTGTGCTGCCGCGGAGGCCTCACCGCCCCGTACTATTCCCACCGCTGGCTAGGCCCTGCGGCGATGGCAGCCTCACACCGCAGCCGAACCAGTGAACCCTCGTACTCCTCTCCGCGCGGGCTTCCACTGCCGCGTCTTCCCCGGCTCCCGGTCATGCCCTTCATAGGCCTTGCCGTCGTCCACCGCCTTGGTGCTCTCGGCGCAGCGTGGTCAACGTGGTCAAGGAACGACTTCCATCGGACGTGGACTGTACGTGGAGAGGCTGACAGCTAGGTCCATGGCCGCAACAAGGAAGTGCCTCCTTATTACGCGGAAAATAATGATTCCTCCACTTGACAGCTGGGACCCACCAGATGGGCCACTGTATTTTGCAAAAAAACGTTCCCCCCTGACCGCTGACCGCTGGGACCCACCAGCGACACCTTCGCACGCAAGGAAGTGCGTCCGAGGAAAAAAAAAAGATTCGCCCCCCTGATTGCTGGGACCCACCGGCTACATCTTTGCACGCAAGGAAGTGCGTCCGGGCAAAAAAACCAAAACGATTCTCCCCCCTGACTGCTGGGACCCACCAGCTACATCTTCGCACGCAAGGAAGTGCCATTCTTGTCGGGACCCACCTGGTGGAAGCGTACGTAGCGTTGTCATTCTGGTCGCGAACGTGTACGTACATATATACTGGTGGATGTAGAGGCGCGCACGTGTCATAGTAGAGGTGCACACGTAGCATGTACACGTACGTATAGCGGCGAGGGTGCAAGAAAGAAAATACGGACACATACATACATACGAGCAAAGTCTCTAATGCCTATCACGCATACGTACATGGCTGGGTCGGAACGGAGAAACAACATCGTCGTCGTGTTCATGGGGAGCCAACCGGCTGGGTCGGAACAGAATGCGTGGTCGTATTCATCGGGAGGGCTTGGACGGAACAGGCGATGGAAACGAGGCCTGGCGTACCGCACAACGGAGGAAGGGGCCTTGTGTTCGACCGGCCACGTTCGAAACGGGGTCCTATTGATCGACAGGGGCCTGGCATACCGCAGAACGTAGGAAACGGACCTCCTACGGTCGAAACTGGGGTCCTGTTGATCGGGACGGGTGTGGCATACCGTAAAACGGACGAAACAGACCTCCTATGGTCGAAACGGGGGTCCTGTTGATCGGGAGGGGTGTGGAGTACTGCAAAACGGATGAAACGGACCTCGTATGATCGAAATGGGGGTCCTGTTGATCGGGAGGGGTGTGGCGTACCGCAAAACAGACGAAACGGACCTCCTACGGTCGAAACGGGGGTCCTGTTCATCGGGAGGGGTGTGGCATACTGCAAAATGGGACTCCACAGGATACTGTTGATCTCCACCATCAACCTCCTCCAGCCTCCACGGGCTACCGTTCATCTAGCCTCCACCACGCGCTACTCCATCGGCTACTGTTCAACCACCCCTCCACGGGCACCCCTCCACTGTCTACTGTTCATACAACCCTCCACACCACGGGGTCCTGTTCAACCACCCCTCCACGACCACCCCTCCACTGTCTACTGTTCATCCAGCCCTCCACACCACGGGTTCCTGTTCATCCAGAGGCAACGCCACCGCTCACTATTCATCCACCCCCCGCAACGCTCACTGTTCATCCCAGAGGCAGCATCGATCGGCTTTAGTTAGCAGCAGTAGCGAAGGAATCGCTCCATCGGGTTCAGTTAACAGGCATCGATCGATCGCTCGGGTTTAGTAACGCGTAGCCTGCAGTGCAATCGCTCGGGTTCTGTTAGAGCCCAACGCCTTGCTCGACTTCAGTTAGAGCCAACGCCTCGCACACACGCGCGTGCGTACGAGAGAAACGCGCATCGCTCCACCCCGACCTCCCACCGTAACCGGCAACTCCCTGCAATTTTCCTCCCCCTCGCTTCTACCACGGTTTTTTCCGTCATGGACGGCCCAAAGAATGTCATGCAGCTGCGTCTCCGGCCCACCCAGGACAAAAAGCCCATTTTCTGTCATGATTTTTTGTCATAGAAGTAGGGGCCCACCACACCTATGATGATACTGGGTTTTGTCACAATTATCATCATAGAAGTGTCATATGTATGACAGAAAAAAATTTCGTTCGACCCAAAATATCACGGATGTGTCTTTTTTTTGTAGTGGGTTGTCAATCCCTTTCGGGTACGGCGCCTCAAGTAGGAAAATAACGTGAGGTAAAAAGTCATAGATAGGATAAATAGATCGCGGAACAAATAAATTGCAGCAAGGTATTTTTGTATTTTTGGTTTAATAGATCTAAAAATAAATGCAAGAGAAAATAGATCGCAAAGGCAAATATGATGAAAAGAGACCCTGGGGCCATATGTTTCACTAGTGGCTTGTCTCGAGAAAAATAGCAAACGGTGGGAAAACAATTACTGTTGGTGAATTGATAGAACTTAAAATAATCATGACGATACCCAGGCAATGATCATTATATAGGCATCACGTCCAAGATTAGTAGACCGACTCCTGCACGCATCTACTACTATTACTCCACACATCGACCTCTATCCAGCATGCATCTAGTGTATTAAGTTCATGAGAAAATGGAGTAATGCAATAAGAACGATGACATGACGTAGACGACATCCGTTTATCTATTGCGGTAGATATAGATCTCATCTTATTATCTTTAGTAGCAACGATACATACGTGTCGGTTCCCTTTCTGTCACTGGTATCAAGCATCGTAAGATCGAACCCACTACAAAGCACATCTTCCCATTGCAAGATAAATAGATGAAGTTGGCCAAACAAAACCCAAATATCGGAGAAGAAATACGAGGCTATAAGCAATCATGCATATAAGAGATCAAAGAAGACTCAAATAACTTTCATGGATAAAAACATAGATCTGATCATAAACTCAAAGTTCATCGGATCCCAACAAACACACCGCCAAAAGACTTACATCATATGGATCTCCAAGAGACCATTGTATTGAGAAACAAGAGAGAGAGAGAGAGAGAGGAAGCCATCTAGGTACTAACTACGAACTCGTAGGTCTAGAAAGAACTACTCACGCATCATAGGAGAGGCACCAATGGAAGTGGTGAACCCCTCCATGACGGTGTCTAGATTGGATTGTGGTGGTTTTGGACTCTACGGCAGCTGGATCAATATTTCGTTGACTCCCCTATGGTTTCTGGAATATTTGGGTATTTATAGAGCAAAGAGGCGGTTCGAGGGGGGGGGCACCCGAGGTGGTCACAACCCCTCGGGGAGCACCTGGGCTTCCCGGCCCGCCCTGGTCGGTGCTGCTCACCTCGAGCAGCCCCTCAGGTGCTTCCTTGGCCCATTGGCTTTCTTCTGGCCCAAAAAAAAAATCCTCCAGGAGTTGCGTTGATTTGGAATCCTTTTGATATTGATTTCCTGCGATGTAAAAAACATGCACAAAACATCAACTGGCACTGGGCACTATGTCAATAGGTCAGTACCAAAAAATGATATAAAATGACTATAAAATGATTGTAGAACATCCAAGAATGATAATATAACGACATGGAACAATAAAAAATTATAGATACGTTGGAGACGTATCAGCATCCCCAAGCTTAATTCCTGCTCGTCCTCGAGTAGGTAAATGATAAAAACGGAATTTTTGATGTGGAATGCTGCCTAACATGTTCATCACATTCTTTTCTTTATAGCATGGACATATGGACTTTTATATGATTCAAAGCAATAATCTAGTTTTGACATGAAGATTTTAATACTCAAGCATACCAACAAGCAACCATGTCTTTCAAAATATCAACACTAAAGCAAGTTATCCCTAGCCCATCATGCTCAATCATTGATCCATTCATGAAACACACTCGAATATTAGCTACACCCAATGCTTAAATACGATCATAGTGCCCCTTAGTTGGTGCTTTATAAGAGAAGATGGAGAATCAAATTCAAAATAAAAATTGCATAAGTAAAAGAAAGGCCGTTCACAGAGGGAAGTAGGGATTTGTAGAGGTGCCAGAGCTCAAAGCTTAATTTGAGAGATAAAAAATATTTTTGAGAGGCATACTTTTCCTACCAACGAAAATGACTTGGAGCATCCAACACTTTCCATGTAGATACATCATAGGCGGTTCCCAAACAAAAAATAAAGTTTATTCCTTTTTCCACCATAACTTTCACTTTCCATGGCTAGCCGTGTCCACGGGTGCTTCCATACCAACACTTATCAAGGAAATTATTATTTGACAACATAAAGTAAATTCATTTATTCATTTTGGTACTGGGCATCCCTAGTACCTTTGCCGTACTCTCGTGCAATGACAAGTGAATAAACACTCATCATGAGAATAACACATCTAGCATGGAAAATATTGGCTACCCTTTACCGCCTCGCGAGTAGTAGAGCACACAACGGAGAAATTTATTTTGAACATTTAGAGATGGCACATGCAAATTTTCTTAGAACGGCATGGAAATACCGCAATAGTAGGTATAGTGGACTCATAAGGCAAAATTGGTTTAAAGGGTTTTGGATGCACAAGTAGTGATCATACTTAGTGCAAAATGAAGGCTAGCAAAAAGATTGAGAAGCGACCAACCAAAAAGCGAAAAATCTCATACCCAAACATTAAGCATAAGTAACACCGAATAATGCACCATAAGTAGGATATAATTTCATTGCATAATATTGACTTTCATGCTTGCATAGGGAATCACAAACCTTAACATCAATACTCTTACTAAAGCACAATTACTCATCAACATGACTCACATATCATATCGTCATATCTCAAAACCAATACCAAGAATCAAGTTTATTTTGTCCAATGATCTTCATGAAAGTTTTTATTATATCCTCCTCGGATATTTATCACTTTGGGACTATTTTCATATGTTGCTTTTGATAAGCTCAAACAAATATAAGTGAAGATCATGAGCATAAATTTTTCGTTCTCTCAAAATAATCTAAGTGAAACAAGAGAGAATTTCTTAAATATTTACTAACTCCCAAATAAATCTAAGTGAAACATGAGATCATTTCTTCAAAATTAACAAAGCACACCATGCTCAAAAAGATATAAGTGAAGTACTAGAGCAAGTCCATGGCTCTAAAAATTTAAGTGAAGCATAGGAGCAAACATAGCATAATTTTTGGCTCTCTTAAAAGGGTGTGTCCAGCAAGGATTCAACACTTAAAACACAAAGCAAAACAAGCAAAGACTCATATCATACATGACACTCCAAGCAAAACTCATATCATGTGACGAATAAAAATATAGTTTCAAGTAAAATACCGATGGTTGTTAGAAGAAAGCGGGGATGCCACTCGGGGGCATCCACAAGCTTAGTTGCTTGATACTTCTTTGAATATTATCTTGGGATGCCTCGGGCATCCCCAAGCTTAGCCTTTTGCTTATCCTTATTGTTTCATCCATCGTAAGATAACCCAAAACTTGAAAACTTCAATCACACAAAACTCAAACAAAACCTTTGTGAAATCCGTTAGTATAAGAAACCAAACCATTACTATAAGTACTGTATAAAACCTATTCTTATTTTGTTTTTGCATTATATATACTGTATTTCAACTTTTCTATGGCAAAAACTCATCAAAGAAAACCATAGAATCATCAAAACAAGCACACAGCACAAAGAAAACAGAATCTGTCAAAAACAGAACAGTCTATAGCAATCTGAAAATTTCGAATACTTCTGTAACTCCAAAAATTATGAAATAAAGTCGTGGACGTGATGAATTTGTCTATTAATCTTATGCAGAAAGAATCAACTTAAAATCACTCTTTGTAAAAAATGACAACGAATCTCGTGAGTGCAAAAGTTTCTGTTTTTCAGCAAGATCAAATAAACTTTCACCCAAGTCTTCCCAAAGGCATTGCTTGGCACAAACACTAACAAAAACACAAAAAACACAATAATAACAGTAGCATAATTTTTCTAACAATCAAGAACAGAAATAAAAAATAAAAAATAAATTTTATTCATTAGGTTGCCTCCCAACAAGCGCTATCGTTTTACGCCCCTAGCTAGGCATAATATTTCAATGATGCTCACATAAAAGATAGTAATTGAAATACGAAGAGGGCATCATGTAGCATATGGCAAACAAATTTAAGTCTAACATGCTTCCTATGCATAGGAATTTTATAGGAAAACAAATTAGCAAGACAAGCAAGATCTAGCATATGCAAGGAAGAAGAAAGAATCAATAGCAATCTAAACATGAAGAGAAGTAACTTAGTGACATGGAGATTTCCACAACCTTATTTCCCTCTATCATAATAATTATATGTGGGATCATATTCAAATTCAACAATATAGCTATCACATAACATATTTTCTAGATGATCCACATGCATGCAAATTTGACACTCTTCCAAAATAGTGGGATTAACATTAACTAAAGTCATGACTTCTCCAAACCCACTTTTACCAAAAATTTCATAAGATTGATTGTTCTCAAAGGTAGTGGGATCACTATTACCTAGAGATGACTCTCTTCCAAACCCACTTTCAATCTTATTGCAAACACTATTATCAATCTCATATTCATCACGAGGCTTAAATAAATTTTCAAGATCATAAGAAGAATCGCCCCAATCATGATCATTGCAATAAGTAGTGGACATAGCAAAATTAGCATCCCCAAGCTTGGGGTTTTGCATATTATTAGCACAATTGACATTAATAGAATTTATAGTAAAATCATTGCAATCATGCTTTTCATTCAAAGAGCTATCATGAATCACCTCATAAATTTCTTCATCACAATTTCCAGATTCACGAATCTGAAGCAAAACTTCATAAGATAATCTAGTGTACTCAAATCACTAGCAATTTGTTCATGATAAATTGGATCTCTTAAAGAGATTACAAAGTGGATGAGGATCCATATCAAGAGATATTTAGCAAGCAAAGATGCAAGCAAATAGAAGACACATTGCACACAAGCAAAGAAAAGATTTGACGAGAAAACAGCGGACGAAAAAGAGGGCAAATAAAATGGCAAATTTTTGTGAAGTGGGGGAGAGGAAAACGAGAGGCAAATGGCAAATAATGTAAATTGCGAGGAGATGAGATTTGTGCTTAGGAACCTAGTTGATGTTGAAGATCCTCCCCGGCAACAGCGCCGATAATTCCTTTTGATGTCTGCTAGAACTACGTCGGTATTTCCCCAAAGAAGAAGGGATGATGTAGTATAGCGACGGTAGGTATCTCCCTCAGTGATGAGACCAAGGTTATCGAACCAGTAGGAGAACCTCCTCACACCATGTAAACAACACCTGCACACAAATAACAAATACTCGCAACCCAACGTGTTAAAGGGGTTGTCAATCCCTTTTCGGTACGACACCTCAAGTAGGCAAATAACGTGAGGTAAAAAGTGGTAGATATGACATATAGATCACGGAACAAATAAATTGCAGCAAGGTATTTTTTATTTTTTGGTTTAATTTATATAAAAATAAATGCAAGAGAAAATAGATCGCAAAGGCAAATATGATGAAAAGAGACCCCGGGGCCGTTGGTTTCACTAGTGGCTTCTCTCGAGAAAAATAGCAAACGGTGGGAAAACAATTACTGTTGGGCAATTGATAGAACTTGAAATAATCATGACGATATCCAGGCAATGATCATTTTATAGGCACCATGTCCAAGATTAGTAGACTGACTCCTGCCTGCATCAACTACTATTACTCCACACATCGACCGCTATCCAGCATGCATCTAGTGTATTAAGTTCATGAGAAAACGGAGTAATGCAATAAGAACGATGACATTATGTAGACGAGATTCGTTTATCTATTGCGGCAGATATAGATCTCATCTTGTTATCCTTAGTAGCAACGATACATACGTGTCGGTTCCCTTTCTGTCATTGGGATCAAGCATCGTAAGATCGAACCCACTACAAAGAACCTCTTCCCATTGCAAGATAAATAGATGAAGTTGGCTAAATAAAACCCAAATATCAGAGAAGAAATACGAGGCTATAAGCAATCATGCATATAAGAGATCAAAGAAGACTCAAATAACTTTCATGGATAAAAACATAGATCTGATCATAAACTCAAAGTTCATCGGATCCCAACAAGCACACCGCCAAAAGACTTACATCAGACGGATCTCCAAGAGACCATTGTATTGACAAACAAGAGAGAGAGAGAGAGAGGCAGAGAGAGAGAGAGAGAGAGCAAGAGAGAGAGAGGAAGCCATCTAGCTACTAACTACGGACCCGTACGTCTACAAATAACTACTCACGCATCATAGGAGAGGCACCAATGGAAGTGGTGAACCCCTCCATGACGGTGTCTAGATTGGATCTTGGTGGTTCTGGACTCTAGGGCGGCTGGATCAATATTTCGTTGACTCCCCTTGGGTTTATGGAATATTTGGGTATTTATGGAGCAAATAGGCGGTTCGGGGGGCACCCCAGGTGGAAATAACCCCCCAGGGCGCGCCTGGGCCTCCGAGTGCGCCCTGGCGGGTGCTGCTCACCTCGAGCAGCCCCTCAGGTGTTTCCTTGGCCCATTGGCTTTCTTTTGGACGAACAAAATCCTCCAGGAGTTGCGTTGCATTTGGACTCCGTTTGATATTGATTTCCTGCGATGTAAAAAAAATGCAGAAAACAACAACTGGCACCGGGCACTATGTCAATACGTTAGTACCAAAAAATGATATAAAATGACTATAAAATGATTGTAAAGCATCCAAGAATGATAATATAACCGCCTGGAACAATAAAAAATTATAGATACATTGGAGACGTATCAACAGCACAAGTGCTCCCTGGGTGATTTTGGTAATTAATGTCAAGATATTTCTTGTTGGACTACTAGTTTTATCTAGTGTATTCTAGACAAGTTCAACAATGGCGTGGAAAGGACAAGAGGATGTGGAACCCCTCCAAAATGCTAAGGACAAAGATTGGCAAAAGCTCAAGACTCTTCATCTTTATTTTAGTGATCCAAGATAACATTGAGTCCATAGTGATGATGATATAGACCTGGGGTAGGGTCATGGGCCTGACCTATACGTCCTACCCAAGGTCACTACCTTAGAAGCAAAGAAGCTCAAGAGACAACAGGGAGTGCCCAACAAAGGCATCGAGTGCAATCCACTCGACCAATCAACCGCTCGCGTACCCCTCCTTCCTGAAGTCACATGACCAATCAATCACTCTACCATACAAGAAACCACTCGACCTACTGAGGACCAGGAGACACTCAGAACAGCAATGAGAAAGCATTCACTCTGTAGTCTTTAAGGTCATTTAAGGCACTTAAGGCTGGAGTTATCAGTAACGCCCCATCTTTATGTACATTGAACTCTTTGTAACGGGGGATGGCTGAGGTCCTGGTGCACTCTATATAAGCCACCCCCTCCTCTGGCACAAGGGTTCGCACCCCCTGCAACACACACTCATACAATCCAGTCGACCGCCTCCGGGCACCAAGACATAGGGCTTTTACCTCCTCCGAGAGGGGCCTGAACTCGTAAACACTTGCATACAATCTTGCCATAGCTAGGACCTTGCCTCCTCATTCGTACCCCCTATATTTACTGTCAGACTTAGTACCACGACACTTGGTGTCCACCGTGGGGCAAAGCGTCTTAGCGACTTCCAGCGAGGTTACATTTTCTTCAAGCTTCATCAACATGGTTTCCGGCAGCGGTTTAGTCATGGGCCGCGAATTCCGACTCGGCGCGCTCACTTTTGTCGCCGACGACTCCGCCTGGCTCCAGGAGGCTCTCCTCGATGTCGAGGCTCTCCCGCTCGTGGCTCGGCGCACTTCCACGCAAGTTCTTGCAGCGTCCTCCTTCAGCAGCCGTCTTCCCCGTACCAGTGAGTCATCGCATCGTCGTCTCACTCCGCTGGACACCGCCGCAAGCGGTTTGGGCATTCGCGGCTCCAGCGATGGGTGAGACACGCGATGGCTCGTCAGGCCTTCACCCACAAGTCACGGCGATTGAGCCCGACATGTTTTCTCACGGATCGGTCGACCTGTCGACTGATTTTGCAGATACCTTTTCTGAGAGCGGGAGTTGTGACCCCGCGGCGGAGGTTCTCATGGTTGACTCCCATCGCGGTCCACCTGGCTTTTGTCGCAGCAGCAACGACGGCAGAAGCGCTGGCCCGTCACTCGAGCACGAAGAGTACCGGCCCCAAGCTCCCAGCTCGCAGCAGAGGGAGGAGCTGCATCGCTACAACGTGGAGGCTCTCTAGACCCCCATGATAGGGGAAACCACCGAGCCCAAGCCTTGGAGGCGGTCCATCTGGCCACTCTGGCTGAGCGCACTCGTCTAGAGAATCTCCAACATTCTCTCGACGAGCGTGCCCGCCGACTGATTCCCGAGTCCAGTCGGCGTCCACGACAACTGTTTCCACCGGAAACTCAGGTATTCCATACACCGATTCAGAATTTGGCAGCCGCTGCACGTATTGCAGAATCTATTCAGCCATCTCGTTCGGAGGCTAGAAGAGGCTTGGAACAGATCAGAACGCTGCTCCGAGCAGCGGGAGACCAGAACTCTGTTGTGTCCCAGTCGCGGAACATAATCCATAGCAGATCAATGAGAGCAGATACCGTTCAGTCAGCTCATAGTCCTAGGTCCCCTTTGCGGCATGGAGGCCGTGATCACCGCCAGGATCGGTAGTTGGGACGAGCTCATGGAGAATATGATCGTGAATACACCCGCAACAACTACCGTCGAGCGCCTTTGCCCCTTCCGAGGGACGAGTCATACGCGCCCTGATGCAATGACGACAGGCGTCCGTATGAGAACGACCGCGGAGTTCCAGTCGATCCCAGAGAGCCTGGCTTTGACGCAAGGTTCGTCCTTGTGCAGGGTTTGGTCAACCGGAACAGAGCATACAGAGAAGGGCTGGATCGGGACAGACCAAGTGGAGGCAGAGTCCACGTTTCCGGCCCTGAGTGTTTTGGAAGGGCCATCCGAGCTGCTGAGATTCCCCATAACTTCAGACTAGCGACTGGCGTCAGTAAGTTTACAGGCGAGTCGAAGCCCGATACTTGGCTCAAAGACTACCGAGTGGCTGTGCACATTGGCAGGGGCAGCGATGAGGTGGCCATGAAACACCTTCCTCTGATGCTTGAAAGTTCTGCCAGAGCATGGCTGAATCAGTTGGCCCTGGGAGTATTTTGAGTTGGGATGAGTTAGCCCGAGTGTTCACCATAACATTTGAGGGCACCTGCAAGAGACCTGCTGGTCTACCGGAGCTGCAACATTGCATGCAGAAACCGAATGAAACCATGAGAGGCTATATCTAGAGATGGATCACTCTGCACCACACAGTGGAGAATGTGTCAGATCACCAAGTAGTCTGTGCTTTCAAGGAAGGCGTTCGCTACAGAGAGCTCAATCTGAAGTTTGGTCGGACTGGAAATATGTCTTTGACTCGGATGATGGAGATTTCCACCAAATACGCTAATGGCAAAGAGGAAGACCGACTCCTGAGCGGCAAGCACAAAACAGTCGCCCAGGACACCGAAGGAGGAAATTCTAGTCGGAAGCAGAAGCGAAAGGCCAAGGCAGCAGGTCCTGCCGAGGCAACAGTGTTGAATCAAGGAAAGTTCAAAGGGAAACCTAAAGGGCCCTGGACCCCCAAGAAGGCGAAGGATCGGGAAGGAAATGATGTGATGGATTTGCCATGTCATATTCACACCAAGAAGGATGAGGAGGGGAACCTGATTCTCCCCAAACATACCACTCGACAATGTCGACTCCTAATCCAGAGCTTCCGAGAGAGTAAACCCAGTGATAAGGACAAAGAGCCTGAGAAGGAAGAAGAGGATAAGGATGACGACGGTGGTTATCCCAATGTTAATGCCACCTTGGTGATTTTGCCGATATCGAGAGTAAAAGTCGACTAAAGGTCATTAACAGAGAGGTAAACATGGTTGCTCCGGCAACACCAAGATATCTGAAGTGGTAAAAAAACCATTACATTCGACTAGTCCGACCACCAGGCACGCGTAGCTACCCATGGGCGGCAGGCGCTTGTGGTCAACCCAGTCGTGGGGGGCACCCGACTGACTAAGGTCCTGATGGATGGTGGCAGTGGCTTGAATATTCTGTATGCTGAAGCTCTCAGAGGAATGGGCATTCCGATGTCCAAACTCAGCGAGATCAACATGCGGTTCCATGGAATCATCCCAGGAAAGAAAGCCGAATCACTCGGCCAGATCACTCTCGATGTGGTTTTCGGCGATGAGAAGAATTTCCGCAAGGAGAAGTTGACGTTTGAGGTAGTGGATTTCTAGAGCGCATATCATGCCATTCTGGGCAGACCTGCTTATGCTAGCTTTATGGCTCGACCGTGCTATGTTTATATCAAGATGAAGATGCCTGGACCCAGAGGCATAATAACGGTTTTTGGTAACCGTCAGAGAGCAGAAGATTGTCTTCAAGATGGGGCAAAAATAGCAGATGAGGAGATAGCAGCAGTAGAGTTCCAAGAATACCAGAAGACTGCATATCCGAGTGATTTGCTGCGTGCTAAGAGGCCTGCCTCGGAGTCCGTATTTCAGTCGGCCGGAGAGACCAAGCCAATCTATGTTCATCCGACCGACCCCAATGCTGCTCTGACCCATATCTCGTCGACACTCGACAGCAAATAGGAAGAAGCGCTCATCCAGTTCCTCCGTGAGAACTTTTACATCTTTGCATGTAAACCTTCTAACATGCCAGGTGTACCCAGGGGACTGGCTGAGCATCATTTGCGAGTCGATCCAAAAGTAAAACCCGTCAAAGAGCACCTCCGTCGGTCTGCCACGGGAAGATAAAAGCCATTGGCGAGGAAGTGGCTCAGCTCCTAGCTGCTGAGTTCATCCGCGAGATATACCACTCCGAGTGGCTTGCCAATGTCGTTATGGTTCCCAAGAAAGACAAATCACTTCGAATGTGTATTGACTTCAAACACATCAATCGGACCTGCCCGAAAGATTATTTTCCTCTGCCCCGCATCGACCAGATTGTCGATTCGACTGCCGGATGTGAGCGTCTATCCTTCCTAGACGCTTACTCTGGGTACCATCAGAGCCGACTATATGGACCCGACGAGATAAAAACGGCTTTCATCACCCCGTTCGGGTGTTTTTGCTATGTTACTATGCCCTTCAGCCTCAAGAATGCTGGTGCCACATTCATGCGCATGATCCAGAAGTGCCTGCTCACTCAAATCAGTCGGAATGTGGAAGCATATATGGATGACATAGTGGTTAAGTCACGCAAAGGTTCCGACCTGTTGACTGTCCTAGCTGAAACCTTTGCCAACCTGAGAAGGTATGATATCAAGCTTAATCCATCTAAGTGCACATTTGGAGTCCCAGGCGGAAAGTTACTCAGTTTTCTCGTTTTCGAATGAGGAATCGACCCAAACCCAGAGAAGATTGGCACAATCCTCCGAATGAAATGCCCAGTGCGCGTGCATGACGTTTAGAAGCTTACTGGTTGCTTGGCTGCTTTGAGCCGATTCATCTCATGCCTCGGTGAAAAGGCACTGCCTCTTTACCGAATGATCAAGAAATCTGACAAGTTCAGGTGGAATAACGAAGCTGAAGCAGTTTTTGAAGAGCTCAAATCCCTGCTTTCCACCCAGCCGGTGCTTTCTGCTCCGGTTAGCAAGGAGCCTCTACTGCTTTACATCACAGCCACATGACAAGTTGTTAGCATAGTGCTCACGGTCGAGCGGGAAGAAGAAGGCAAGACCTTCAAAGTTCAGCGCCCCGTGTATTACATTTCAGAAGTCTTAACCCCATCCAAGTAGAGATATCCTCACTATCAGAAGCTTGTTTATGGGATTTACGTGACCACGAACAAGGTTGCACATTATTTCTCTGATCACTCAATTTCAGTCGTCAGTGATGCTCCGTTGTCAGAGATTCTTAATAACAGAGATGCAACTGGTCGAGCGGCAAAGTGGGCGATTGAACTTCTTCCTTTGGATATCAGATTTGAGGCAAAGAAGGCCATTAAGTCTCAAGCAATTGCGGATTTCCTCGCAGAGTGGACTAAACAACAACAGCCGATTCAAATTCAGTCGGAACATTGGACCATGTTCTTTGATGGATCCAAGATGTTAAATAGCTCTGGTGCAAGAGTGGTCTTAATGTCCCCACGAGGAGACAAGCTCAGTTATGTCCTCCAGATTCACTTTGATTCTTCGAACAATGAAGCTGAGTATGAGGCACTATTGTATGGGTTGTGTATGGCCATTTCACTCGGTGTCTGGCGTTTGATGGTCTATGGCGACTCAGACTTAGTGGTTAACCAAGTAATGAAGGAATGGGACGTCAAGAGTCCTGCAATGACAGGTTACTGCAATGCAGTGAGAAAGCTAGAGAATAACTTTGAGGGGTTAGAGCTCCATCACATCCCAAGAATCAAGAACCAAGCTGCTGATGATCTGGTGAAGACAGGGTTCACTCGGAAGCCTATTCCAAGCAATGTGTTCTTGGGGCATCTCCATACCCCGTCAGTACAAGAAGATCCCTTCAGGGAAGAGCCCCCGCAGCCAATAAGTTCAACCAATCCGACTGAGATCGAGGTTCCAGCCGTGATCGACCTAATCAAGGAAGTCCTGGTGGTCACACCCGATTGGATAGTACCGTACATTGCATACATTCTGATAACCCACAAGTGTAGGGGATTGCAACAGTTTTCGATAAGTAAGAGTGTCGAACCCAACGAGGAGCTAAAGGTAGAATAAATATTCCCTCAAGTTCTATCGACCACTGATACAACTCTACGCATGCTTGACGTTCGCTTTCCCTAGAACAAGTATGAAACTAGAAGAACTTTATAGGTGTGATAGGATAGGTTTGCAAGATAATAAAGAGCACGTAAATATAAACTAGGGGCTGTTTAGATAAAGAAGCAATAAAGTAAATATTAGTAGATAGCTTTTTGTTACGAGAAAGTTATTTGTCCAAGGCAATCGATAACTAGACCGGTAATCATTGTTGCAATTCTATTTGAGGGAGAGGCATAAGCTAACATACTTTATCTACTTGGATCATATGCACTTATGATTGGAACTCTAGCAAGCGTCCGCAACTACTAAAGATTCATTAAGGCAAAACCCAACCATAGCATTAAAGTACCAAGTCCCCTTTTATTCCATACGCAAACAACCTACTTACTCGGGTTTGTGTTTCAGTCACTCACGCAACCCACCATAAGCAAATCATAAACATATTGCAAACCCTACAGCGGGAATCCCTCACGCTTGCGCGAAACGGAGGGCACAATAGGACAGCACCAATATTAAAACATGCAACTCAAACCAATCACGATCATCAATTAACCCATAGGACAAAACGGATCTACTCAAACATCATAAGATAGCCATACATCATTGGGGAATAATATATAGCGTTGAGCACCATGTTTAAGTAGAGATTATAGCGGGTAAGAGAGAGGTTACACCGCTGCATAGAGGGAGGAAGAGTTGGTGGAGATGTTGGTGAAGATGGCAGCGGTGTTGGTGAAGATCGCGATGATGATGATGGCCCCCGGCAGCGCTCCGGCGCCACCGGAAGCAAGGGGGAGTGGGCCCCCCTTCTTCTACTTCTTCCTTGACCTCCTTCGTAGATGGGAGAAGGATTTCCCCTCTTGTCCTTGGCTCCCATGTCGTGGGAGGGGCGAGAGCCCCACCGAGATTGGATCTATCTCTCTGTTTACGCGTTCTCTGATTCTACCCCTTCACCATTTCCTTTATATCTGGAGATCCGTAAGTTCGATTGGGCTGAATCTTTCGCCCAGATCTTTCTCATAAAATTAGCTTTCTTGCACCAAAAGAAGAGCATCAACGGCCTTACGGGTGGCCCACGAGAGCCCAGGCCATGCCCAGGGGGGAGGGCGCGCCCCCCTGTCTCGTGGCCATGCGGGACACTGTTTCGCGTTGATTTTGCTTCCCAAAAATCAAAAATATTCCAAAAAAAATCTCCGTCCGTTTTTATCCCATTTGGACTCCGTTTGATATTGGGTTTCTGCGAAACAAAAAACATGCAACAGACAAGAACTGGCACTGGGCACTGGATCAATATGTTAGTCCCAAAAAATAGTATAAAAAGTTGCCAAAAGTATATAAAAGTTGAATAATATTGGCATGGAACAATAAAAAATTATAGATACGACGGAGACGTACCACCATCCCCAAGCTTAATTCCTGCTCGTCCTCGAGTAGGTAAATGATAAAAAAAGATAATTTTTGATGTGGAATGCTACCTAGCATAATCTTGATCATATGTCTAATCATGGCATGAGTATTAAGACACGAGTGATTCAAAGCAATAGTCTATCATTTGATATAAAAACAATAATACTTCGAGCGTACCAATAAAGCAATCATGTCTTTTCAAAACAACATGGCCAAAGAAAGTTATCCCTACAAAATCATATAGTCTGGCTGTTGCTCTATCTTCATCACACAAAGTATTTAATCATGCACAACCCCGATGACAAGCCAAGCAATTGTTTCATACTTTAATAATCCCAAACTTTTTCAACTTTCACGCAATACATGAGCGTGAGCCATGGATATAGAACTATAGGTGGAATAGAAAATGATGGTGGGGGTTATGTGGAGAAGAAAAAAAGGGAGAAAGTCTCACATAGACTAGGCGTATTAACGGGCTATGGAGATGCCCATCAATAGATATCAATGTGAGTGAGTAGGGATTGCCATGCAACGGATGCACTACAGCTATAAGTGTATGAAAGCTCAAACTGAAACTAAGTGGGTGTGCATCCAACTTGCTTGCTCATGAAGACCTCGGGCATTTGAGGAAGCCCATCATCGGAATATACAAGCCAAGTTCTATAATGAAAATTCCCACTAGTATATGAAAGTGATAACTCAAGAGACTCTCTATATGAAGAACATGGTGCTATTCTGAAGCACAAGTGTGGTAAAAGGATAGTAACATTGCCCCTTCTCTCTTTTTCTCTCATTTTTTCCTTTTTCTTTTTTTTTCTCTTTTTTTCTTTATTATTTTTTCTTTTTTTCTTTTTGGTGGGCTTCTTTGGCCTCTTTTATTTTTCATAAAGTCCGAAGTCTCATCCCGATGGGGGAATCATAGTCTCCATCATCCTTTCTTCAGTGGGGCAATGCTCTAATAATGATGATCATCACACTTTTATTTACTTACAACTCAATATCTAGAACAAAGATATGACTCTATATGAATGCCTCCGGCGGTGTACTGGGATGTGCAATGATCTAGCGTAGCAATGATATCAAAAAAAGGACAAGCCATGAAAACATCATGCTAGCTATCTTACGATCATGCAAAGCAATATGACAATGAAAAGCTCAAGTCATGTATATGATGATGATGAAACTTGCATGGCAATATATCTCGGAATGGCTATGGAAATGCCATGATAGGTAGGTATGGTGGCTGTTTTGAGGAAGATATAAGGAGGCTTATGTGTGACAGAGCATATCATATCACGGGGTTTGGATGCACCGGCGAAGTTTGCACCAACTCTCGAGGTGAGAAAGGGCAATGCACGGTACCGAAGAGGCTAGCAATGATGGAAGGGTGAGAGTGCGTATAATCCATGGACTCAACACTAGTCATAAACAACTCATATACTTATTGCAAAAATCTACAAGCCATTGAAAACAAAGTACTACGTGCATGCTCCTAGGGGGATAGATTGGTAGGAAAAGACCATCGCTCGTCCCCGACCGCCACTCATAAGGAAGACAATCAATAAATAAAATTGTGCTCCAACTTCATCACAAAGCGGTTCACCATACGTGCATGCTACGGGAATCACAAACCTCAACACAAGTGTTTCTACTAATCCACAGTCACAGCATAACTCTAATATCACCACCTTTATATCGCAAAACTATTGCAAGGAATCAAACATATCATATTCAGTGATCCACAAGTTTATGTAGGATTTTATGACTAACCATGTGATCGACCAATTCCTGTCATCTCTCTAAAAAGATATAAGTGAAGCTAGAGAGTTTAATTCTTTCTACAAAAGATATGCCAACGCTCTAACAAATATAAGTGAAGCAAAAGAGCATTCTACAAATGGCGGTTTTCTATGTGAAGAGAAACAGGCAATCCAAACTTCAAATGATATAAGTGAAGCACATGAAGCATTCTATAAAGCCATACTCAAAAGATTTAAGTGAAGTGAAATGAGCATTCTATAAATAAACCAAGGACTATCTCATACCAGCATGGTGCATAAAAGAAAAATGAAAACTAAATGCAAAAGACGCTCCAAGACTTGCACATAATGCATGAACGAAACGAATACGAAAACATACCGATACTTGTTGAAGAAAGAGGGGATGACTTCCGGGGCATCCCCAAGCTTAGACGCTTGAGTCTCCTTGAATATTTACTTGGAGTGCCTCGGGCATCCCCAAGCTTGAGCTCTTGCCTCTCTTCCTTTTCCTCATATCGAGTCATCCTCAATTAGACACTTCATCCACACAAAACTTCAACAAAAAACTCGGTAAGATCCGTTGGTATAATAAAGCAAATCACCACTCTAAGCACTGTTGCAAACCAATTCATATTTTGTTTTTGCATTGTGTCTGCTGTAATATAACCTTTTCATGGCTTAACCCACTGATATAAATTGATAGATTCATCAAAACAAGCAAACTATGCATCAAAAACAGAATCTGTCAAAAACAGAACAGTCTGTAGCAATCTGAACATCCACCATACTTCTGGTACCCCAACAATTCTACCAAAATTAGGAAAAATAAAAACGTTGTATATAAAGACAGTGCAAAAGGAATCATAATCAATAGACGTTCCAGTTAAAAATGTAAAATCGCGCACTACAGCCAAAGTTTCTGTCCTGCACCGTACAAACCAACAAGCATTGTAAACATCCTAAAGGCAAACCTTGGCACATTATTTTTTATAATACAATGGAATTATAAAAGGGGATGATTATTTTTGATGAAAAGTTTCTGTAATTAAGATACACAAAGTTTCCGTGAGCATGAACAAAGTTCAAGGCTAGCTCCCACTTCAACAATGCTTGTCTCTCTCACTTTCACTTTCCTTTTTGAAAAGTTTTTAGGTTCCCCTCTTTATTTTTGTGTTTTAAAACTATATGAAAGCACTCAACAGAAATAAATGACTCTCTAAAACTTTTGGGTTGTCTCCCTGGCAGCACTTTCTTTAAAGACATTAAGCTAGGCATATAGTGCTCAAGTAATGGATCCACCCGGATCCCAAGGTATATCAAAGCCAATTTTAATTAACAATGATTTGTAATTTAGTAGTGAGCACAAAGTAACATATATCAAGCAATTACGAAGTCTAACTCTCTTCCTATGCATCGGCATGTCATAAAAGAACAATTCATGCACACCAAGTAAAGGCCAATGAATAGTATAAGCAGTTTCTTGCAATTCCATCGTGTTGGAAACATAAAGAGGCGAAGATGTAGTTCCTCTCTCATAATAATTGCAAGTAGGAGCAGCAAGCACATGCATATTATATATATCAAAATCATCATGTGCAACGGTAAAAGGCAACCCAACAATATAATCCTTACTAAGCACAAACTTCTCTGATATAGTGTAGTCGGGAGAATTCAAAAAGATAATAGGACTATCATGCGTGGGTGCAATAGCAACAATTTCATGTTTAACATAAGGAACTATAGCAAGTTCATCTACATAAGCATAATTCATATTGGCATCTTGGCCACAAGCATAGCAAGCATCATCAAAAAAGGATATTTCAAACAAATTCAAGGGATAATAGCAATCATCATAGCAATCATCCTTCGGTAAGCACGAAAGGGACTTAAATAATGTATCAGTTGGAGGGTTACTCTCATTAGAAGGTGGGCACGGGTAGCTAATCCGCTCTTCCTCCTTTTGTTCTTCGCTCTCCTCATCATCTTTTTCATGCAATGAGCTCACTGTTTCATCAATTTCTTCTTCCATAGCTTCCTGCAAAATATTAGTCTCTTCTTGGACAGCGTTGACTTTCTTGATAAAAGCATTAATATAGTAATTGTATTCATAATTTTCATAGCAATATCCAAGTATAGCAAGATTTTCCGGCCTATAACCATCATCATCAAAAGCTTCATATTTTTCAAACAAAGCTTCAATTTCATAAACAGCCTTAAAAGCAACAAATTCTTCTATTTGTTCCACATCATAGTAATCATATATACCATTAGCATAAGAAGCTAAGGTTTCATTATCATTAAATTTGCATGAAAAGGGAGGTGTGGAGCCTCCATCCTAGAGCAACAAGTAGTATCATATCTCAAGCAGAGATTCCAGGCAAACCAATGCAACATAATAAATTGATCCCATAATAGTTTCCCTTTTTGTGTCGAGCGATAATCCGTAAAGTATTCACGTTGATCCAAGGTGTCTCCCATTAGAAAGTTGAATGGGGTTTTCTCAGGATTATCAAAGTAGTACATAATATCTCTCACATAATGAGAATCGAGGGTTTTAGGAGTTACCCCATCTACATGAGTAGCAAGTACCTCTAATTTTTTGGTATTTTGCGTTCCATATCCATAACTAAAGATAGAGAACAACTAAGAACAACAAATAAAAATTACTTAGTGATAAAGCAAACAAGCACACACGAGAATATTCACCCCACGCTATGACTCCCCGGCAACGGCGCCAGAAAAAGGTCTTGATAACCCACAAGTGTAGGGGATCGCAATAGTTTTCGATAAGTAAGAGTGTCGAACCCAACGAGGAGCTAAAGGTAGAATAAATATTCCCTCAAGTTCTATCGACCACCAATACAACTCTACGCACGCTTGACGTTCGCTTTACCTAGAACAAGTATGAAACTAGAAGAACTTTGTAGGTGTGATAGGATAGGTTTGCAAGATAATAAAGAGCACGTAAATATAAACTAGGGGCTGTTTAGATAAAGAAGCAATAAAGTAAATATTAGTAGATAGCTTTTTGTTACGAGAAAGTTATTTGTCCAAGGCAATCGATAACTAGACCGGTAATCATTGTTGCAATTCTATTTGAGGGAGAGGCATAAGCTAACATACTTTCTCTACTTGGATCATATGCACTTATGATTGTAACTCTAGCAAGCGTCCGCAACTACTAAAGATTCATTAAGGTAAAACCCAACCATAGCATTAAGGTACCAAGTCCCCTTTTATTCCATACGCAAACAACCTACTTACTCGGGTTTGTGTTTCAGTCACTCACGCAACCCACCATAAGCAAATCATAAACATATTGCAAACCCTACAGCGGGAATCCCTCACGCTTGCGCGAAACGGAGGGCACAATAGGACAGCACCAATATTAAAACATGCAACTCAAACCAATCACGATCATCAATTAACCCATAGGACAAAACGGATCTACTCAAACATCATAAGATAGCCATACATCATTGGGGAATAATATATAGCGTTAAGCACCATGTTTAAGTAGAGATTACAGCGGGTAAGAGAGAGGTTACACCGCTGCATAGAGGAAGGAAAAGTTGGTGGAGATGTTGGTGAAAATGGCGGCGGTGTTGGTGAAGATCGCGGTGATGATGATGGCCCCCGGCAGTGCTCCGGCGCCACCGGAAGCAAGGGGGAGAGGGCCCCCCTTCTTCTTATTATTCCTTTACCTCCTCCTTAGATGGGAGAAGGGTTTCCCCTCTGGTCCTTGGCTCCCATGGCGTGGGAGGGGCGAGAGCCCCTCCAAGATTGGATCTATCTCTCTGTTTCTGCGTTCTCTGATTCTACCCCTTCATCGTTTCCTTTATATCTGGAGATCCGTAACTCCGATTGGGGTGAATCTTTCTCATAAAATTAGCTTTCTTGCGCCAAAAGAAGAGCGTCAACCGCCTTACGGGTGGCCCACGAGAGCCTAGGCCGCGCCCAGGGGGGAGGGCGCGCCCCCCTGTCTCGTGGCCACCCGGACACTGTTTTGCGTTGATTTTACTTCCCAAAAATCATAAATATTCCAAAAAAAATCTCCGTCCGTTTTTATCCCATTTGGACTCCATTTGATATTGGGTTTCTGCGAAACAAAAAACATGCAACAGACATGAACTGGCACTGGGCACTGGATCAATATGTTAGTCCCAAAAAGTAGTATAAAAAGTTGCCAAAAGTCTATAAAAGTTGAATAATATTGGCATGGAACAATCAAAAATATAGATACGACGGAGACGTATCACATTCTCAGAAAGGAACTCCCAGAGGATGAAGACGAGGCTCGCCAGATAGTCCGTCGATCCAAAGCTTTCACCGTGATGAAAGGGCAGCTTTACAGAGAAAGTGTCACAGGAGTGGCCCAACGCTGCATCACCCCGGAAGAAGGTCAAATGATCCTAAATGACATCCACTCGGGGACGTGTGGTCACCATGCATCCTCTCGGACCATCGTGGCCAAAGCATACCGGGCGGGATTTTATTGGCCTCGAGCAAATGAGATGGCGAAAGATATAGTCGACAAGTGCACAGGTTGCCAGTTCTACTCCAACATGTGTCACAAGCCTGCATCTGCTCTGAAGACTATTCCACTCGTCTGGCCATTTGCAGTCTGGGGATTGGATATGGTTGGGCCCTTCAAGACTGCTGTGAATGGCTTCACCCATTTGCTCGTAGCAGTCGACAAGTTCACCAAGTGGATTGAAGCAAAGCCCATCAAAAACCTTAGAGCAGGCACTGCCGTCAGTTTCATCAGAGGGTTGATAATCAGATATAGAGTTCCTCATAGCATCATCACAGATAACGGGTCCAACTTTGATTCTGATGAGTTCAAGGCATTTTGCGCATCTTAAGGCACTCAGGTCAACTACGCATCCGTCGCGCACCCGCAATCGAAATGGACAGGCTGAAAGGGCGAATGGTTTGATCCTTCAAGGGTTAAAGCCTCGTCTGATGCGTGATCTTAAGCATGCTGCTGGAGCTTGGGTGACTGAATTACCGCCAGTCTTATGGGGGCTGAGAACAATACCCAACCGGTCGACTGATCAAACCCCTTTTTTTCTGGTGTACGGCGCTGGGTCTGTGCTTCCGAGTGACTTGCTGCACAATGCTCCCCGAGTGGAATTGTTCTCAGAAGCTGAAGCTGAGCAAGCACGCGAAGATGCAGTCGATCTCCTGGAGGAAGAGCGAGAGATGGCCTTGGTTCGGTCAACCATCTATCAGCAAGATCTGCGTTGATTCCACGCTCGCAACGTCAGTGGTCGAGCATTTCAGGAAGGAGACCTTGTACTCCGAGTGGTTCAAAAACGACCTCACAAACTCACTCCGGCCTGGGAAGGCCCCTTCATCATCACCAAGGTGCTTCACAATGGAGCGTATCACATTTATAATGGTGCCAAGAAGATGGATGAGCCACGCGCATGGAATGCAGAGCTGCTTCATCCTTTCTATACTTAAAATCACTCGACCCGACGAGTTGTAATAAAAGCACTTCAGTTTGTTTTCCAAAGACAAGATTTTTACAGTATCAATATCTTAATGACTGGTTTATCGTAATCACTTGTGTCTAAATCCCCCAGTGGGTGGCTTAGACGCGAACCTGATTCGCCTAAGTTAAAAACATTCCGAGTGGAGAGCAATCCTCCCACTCGGGGGCTTAGCTGCGACCCCGTAATCGCCTAAGTTAAAAACATTCCGAGTGGAGAGAAATCCTCCCACTCAGGGGCTTAGCCGCGACCCCGTAACCGCCTAAGTTAAAAACATTCCGAGTGGAGAGCAATCCTCCCACTCGGGGGCTTAGCTGTGACCCCGTAATCGCCTAAGTTAAAAACATTCCGAGTGGAGAGCAATCCTCCCACTCGGGGGATTAGCTGCGACCCGTAATCGCCTAAGTTAGAAACATTCCGAGTGGAGAGCAATCCTCCCAATCATTGGC